>NW_015175373.1:352180-374969 GCF_001447785.1 Gekko japonicus
GCAGGATTAAAAGTACATAAGAAGATCAAATACTTAGGAATAACTATAACAAATAGATGTACTCTGAGAATAACTATATGGAATTGATGAATGAAATTAAGAAAGATTTGGAAAAATGGAAGCACCTTCAAATATCCTTAATGGGAAGAATTGCTACTGTTAAAAATGAACATTTTACCAAGATTGATTTTTCTATTTCAAACAATACCTATTCTTCAGAATCAAAAATACTTTAAAGAACTTGTCAGAATGATGACACAATTTATTTGGCAAGCCAAGAGACCAATAATTAAACTTAAAGCCTTACAAGATGCCAAAGAAAGAGGCGGTTTGGCATAACCGGATTGACTACTTTATTATAGAGCTACATCTCTGACATGGATAAAAGACTGGGAGCGGTGGCGCAGGTGATTAATACCTGCAAAGTGTAACTATCTCGAACTGCTGTCTGGCTGTTCGAATCCCACCACGGTCGGGGTGAGCTCCCGACCTTAGTCCCAGCTTCAGCCAACCCAGCTGTTCGAAAGCCCTATATGGCGAGTAGATAAATGGGTACTGTGGCTCCAGAGAGAAAATAGTGGCACCAGTAACAACAATGGCAGCAAAACAGCGGCAGAAGCAGCAGCGAAGGGACGGCCCCCCCAAAACAACGACTGGTCAGAGGTCAGCAGCAGCGCGGCATCATTGGAGAGATTGTAGCCGGAAGGACGTAATCCCCATCGCCTGCGTGCAGCAAGCCCGACGAGCCAGCAGGGGCCACTGTGGAAGCCAGCTAACTGAAGTCCCCCCTCTAAGAAAGAACTGCACGAAGAAGCATGTGACCACCCCCCCCAAAAAAAAAGACGGAAGGAGAAGCAAGAACATCTGTGGAAAAAAGCCTTTGGAGGGTATCTGGTAGGGTTCCCATCCCCCTGAATTTGTGGCCATAGTTAGGATTCTAAAAAGTGTGTGTACACACTATACTCTGTAAGCCACCCAGAGCCCTTCGGGGGTGGGCGGGGTAAAAATCCCATGTTGTAATAATAATAATAATGGATTACTTTAGAAAATGTAAGACTTTTGAAATTAGAAGATGATGACCTTTTGTTTTTGGCATGCTTTTATATGGTATGGGAAAGCAGAGAGACACAAATATTTCAAACAACGCTATATTAGAGCCTATTTATTAAAGGTATGGAAAGAGTCTAAAAACAATTTTTATACCAAGATTCCTAAATGGGTCGCCCCATTAGAAGCTTTTACAAATCCTAACCTAACACAGGAAGGAACAATTTTAAGGTATGAAGACTTACTAACAGAAATGAATTGAAACCAATAGAAACTTTAACATGGTGGCGAAGAATTCAAATAGAATCAAGATATAGCAAAGATAAGCCGACAGGTTTTTATGACAAAATATTAGAAATAGATAAGATATTGATGTATGCTGATGAGAAACTTATAAAAAAATTATGCATTGCTTTTAGAAAATTAGACCCAAGACGAAGTGGTTACAGACGTTATGATAAAATGGATGCAAAACTTGGGTCATAATATTGAGTTAGACCAATCGTCACAGGTTTGGGGAAAAAATCACAACCAGAGACTGTATTCAAGAATACATAGTCAAGATTTTATCAATGGTTTGAAGATTATTCCAAGTAATCAACAGAGTCATTTAAACTGTGTTTAAGGACATTTATTCTATAAGATATATTTGTAAGCGACATGGTTATTTCTACAAGGTGAAATATACAAATTTATGATAAAGCAGGCATCAGTATGATACTGAAGAAATGGAAATTGAATTTCCCCCTTTTATGTTTGTTTTGCATGTTGAAAATTATATATATAAAGACAAGCTGTTCCATCCCATTTGGGATGTGATTCCCTTATTAAAATATAGACTTTCAATGTGTTGTGTTTATGAACAGAAGCAGACTGGTGAATTGTATGGTCAAACATATCCAATAGATGGCTGCCAGCTTATATATCCATACTTATGTGATGCAGGGTAGATGGAGTGCTATATTTTTCAATCTAGTTGGCAAAAGTTGTTTCTTCCCCAGGCTGGCAGCAATGTATGGGGTTACGATAGACCAGAAGGAGAGATGTGGTGTAGGAAAATGAAGCAACAGCATTCAGGAAGGCACATGAAGTCAATGTCATCTTTCTCCATTATTTCTTGCCTTTCTCTCATGCAACTTACAATATGAAAGTGTTAGCTTTGCCGTATTAATAAAACAGTCAAATCTTAGTATGCATATTTTAGGCTGCAGAATTTGTTGGGGGGAAATGGAAATTGAACATATATTATTACATATATTATTACAATGTTAAAAGTCCACTTGTCCATCATCTCAAATATTCTTAGCAGTGTCAAGAAAAATCATTTTAATGTTATATTATTTTGGTGTTTGAAACAACGAAATTTGATGTGGTCTGCTTCCAGACTGAAAAATCCCAAGTAAGACTGGATGGACTGCATCCAGCAAGGGAAGGCACTGATAGATGTAAATATTTCTCTTTTGTTCGCTCTTTCCAACATTCCTTTCCAAAACCAGGAAAGTTGATTTCCACAGTTGCAGGTCTTGAGGTCAAAAAGTCATGCAGGTTATTGGGGGGGGTACCCTGCCATCAGAGCAGCGCCAGTGAAGAGGAGGAGGGGGTGGTTTCACTGTGTTCTTTCTCCTGATTGCAGTTCAGCTGCAGGCCCTGCCGTTCCCCCTCTGCTTAGGAGGAAGGGAACAAAAGTAATATCAGCAATAACTGGATCCAGCCCAAAGTATTTACTAGATCATTCCAGTCTGTCTGCGTTAACGATATTGTCAAAAAGATTTTGAGACTGGAACAAGACCTCCCTTAGCAAAACTATGCTATTCCTCAACATGTTTGTTTGTTTGCATTTTTCAGAATTTCTGCATATGTTTATGAAAGTATTGCAACAAAATGTGTCAAATGAATCTACACAAATGCATTGTAAGATCTACTGGTACAGGAGAAATTGTGGGTGTGAGAATTTAGAAATAGCCTTTAAATGTTTGATCTTCTGTTATTACTACATTTCTGTTAATTTTTACACACAGCCTTCTACATTTTTGAAGGCAGCAAGTATCCATGTTGTGGGAAATGTGACATTTAACATTTTCAGGGGGGTATAGCTCTGCCTGTATGTGATAGTATTTATTTGTTTGTTTGTTTTTTTTTAAAGGCTGTAGATACATTTTAGCAAATCCCATGGCCATAATAGAATTTGTGCCAAATTTAATTTTGGCATGGAAAGACTCTGGACACTTCTTTGAGTATTTTTCCTGTTAGTCTTTGAGATGCTTCTCAGTGTAATTTAGGAGTGTAATTCTGAAATGTCACATGAAAGTTTTTGAATTGTATCTCCTTCCACATGGACTAGTAGTACACTGACACCTACTGACTTGAGTGATATGTGTTGTCATAGTTCAACTACGTTTTGCTTCTGTTTCCCTTCAGAATTAGGTTTGGGAATTTCATCATTTCTCTTAATATCTATTTCTGTGTATTTAAACCTCTTCTCGTCTTTTAGATGCTGCAGTGCTTAGAGTTCCTATTTTATATGGAGAGGTTGAAAGCTTGGAGGAGAGTGCTGTGACAGTTATGTTTGATAAAGTGCAATTCAGTAATAAGTCAGCCAATATGGACCATTGGCAGCAGAGGTTTCCTACCTATGTAAAGGATGTAGCTAGTATTTGCCGACAGCTAGCAGAGAAGAGAATGGAGGTGAGAACTTGTGTAAATCAATTCTTTTTAAATTGTTTTATGGGCTAGTACAGCGGTGTCAAACATGCGGCCCAGGGGTCCTATCAGGCCCGCAGTGGAACTGGCTGTCTTCTGCTTCTTCTTCCAATTATGTTGCTGCTGCGTCATCATACGTTTGCAGCTTACAGATACACATCTGAACAGCATACTCAAGATTGCACAGACATTTTGATGCAATAATTCAGAGCAAGAGGTATCAGTTATCAGACACTGTTAAATAAACAAAATATTGCAAGAGTGCTAATGTTTTAAGCATGTTTTTATTTTAAGTAAAAAAAATCCCTTTGTGTCCTTTATAAAGTTTATATCTCTGCTACCTGGCAGTACGTTTTATGACACACATGGCCCGACCCAATAAGGTCTCATTTATGTCAGATCCGGCCCTCATAACAAATGAGTTCGACACCGTTGGGCTAGTATATATAATTACAACAAATGGATACATATTAGCACACTACAGCATTCTGTACTAGTCACACTTCCATGAAGCATATTCTTATGTTATATCCAGGAGGACTGAAAAAGGCATGTTAAGTGTTCTAGCATTTGCAGCATGTACCCATTAAGTCTTGTATAATGGTAACTATATGCAGATTGCAATTTTTGGCCAGACCTTGAATTTTTAGCTGGGGCTTCTTTCTTTCTAGGCAATAAATACGGTGACAGTCAGATGGAAATTAATGTTAACGGGTAGAATTAGATAGCTGTGGAGAGTGTGAGAGTGCATTTATTTTGTCTCTCTGTGTGCACAACCTATACTACATGGGACTCATCAACAGGGCAGTCTTTCTGAGTGTGTGTGTCCCCCCCCCCCCCACCTCTTAAAAAAAAATCACTTGGTATTCCTCACTTATATCCACAGAAGCCACTGCTGTAGACGTAAGGGGTAAGCTGGAACTTTACATTATAGCACCTGCTATCCTTTGCTTTGGAAACCTTTACTCTCGTCATGCTCACAAGTTTATGGGTTTTTAAAAAGTTAATGTTTATAGTGTTTTTCAAGATGCAGGCACAACATTTTTGGATCCTGGGCAAAATTAGGAAGGTTTGTGACTTGTGCTGTGTTCTAAATTCTCCTGTTGTTAATCTAAATATCTATGTAAGCAGAAACTTCTCAGCAATTAATGTTAGCTGACTACATTAAGAACTTAGTATTTAATTTTCACAGCATTCACCAAAGATATTTAAGAGAAGGTTTTTCATTTTGATGACCTTTTGTCATGCTGACACTGTTGAATTGAGAAATGTCAGTTGCATCAGAGATGCATAGAAAGCCATCTCCTGTAATGTCTATATGCAAGAAATTAGAATGGCCATGAACTCTGTTGCTGTCAACACTTATATGCAATAGTGATCTTTTCCTATATATTCCTAGAACAATAATATATGAAATGGTCTTTTCTAATGGGAGAAAACTGGATCTCAGAATTCTTTGAATTGTCAGACTCCTGGTCAAGTTACTCTCAACAATGCTCTCTTTGGCCCATAAATTCTTCTTCTATTTTTTCCTTTTAGGAATCAGCAATCTTCTGAGAACTTTTAATGTGTATAATATTTGCTTGGAACTGACCTATAAAACCCTTCTTTCTTTTCCGCATGTGTGCAGTTCCACACAGTTAAAAGCAGGGGACATAGAGCATCTTGTATACTGTATCATTCTTCCTGTTACAACCCAACTTACTGCCCACTAATGCTGTCACTACATTATAAATGGCTTGGGGTCAAGATACTCCATATAAATGTGCCCATGACTTAAGATCACTCCTGATGTTTTTTTTTTAATTACTTTTTACATTAGACTTAAAGGAATTTTCTGCAGCATTGCTTTGGGATAACTTCTCTTTGAGCTCTTTAATTGTATACAGTGCACTAACAGCTAAGTAGCCTTTTTATATTTTGTAGGATCCATCTATAAAAGGAATATTCCACTGGTCTGGTAAGGAGCAGATGACTAAGTATGAAATGGCATGTGTTATGGCTGATGCTTTCAATCTTCCCAGTAGCCACCTGAGACCAGTAAGTAAATCCTTTTCTCCTTCTACACACAAAGAAAGCAAAATTGCAAATGGTGAACATATGGCATTCATTCCACCTGTTATTATATTTCCATTTGAAAATATTTGTCTTTGCATCTGAGAACTTTCTACATCATACAGATTGATAAACAATATTCTGGGGTTTCTTTCTACAAGTTTAGGTTAATCCTAAACATCTACTTTAGTACTTGTAGATTGATCCCAACAGTTACTTGAGCTAAAATAGCAGGCTTGGATTCAAAATTTCCTGTGCACACAAGAACTGATATTTTGTTCTGACTGAAGTTTCTTCAGATGCTTGCTTGGAAGGGTACCATGACCTTTAGGAACAGTTTTTCTTTCTTTACAAGAGGTTGCAGGGATGGATGGTTCTTTGGAATTGACAAATAACATGTACAGTGCTGTAGCTGTGGGGGCTTCTGCCTGTCTCAATTCAATAATAGCAAAAACAAAGCATTTGTATCTAAGTATTAGTATGGGAAAATACTTAGAATATATTATGAAGAAACTGTGAGCTCTAGTTCCAGAAACTCCAGTTGTAAATAGAGTATGTCTCTCACTCTGTCTTTGTTTCTTATTTTTAAGATCACTGATAGCCCAGTAATGGGTGCTGCTCGTCCCAGGAATGCTCAGCTTGACTGTTCTAGACTACAGATGTTGGGCATTGGACAACAAACTCCATTTCGAATTGGGATTAAGGAATCTCTTTGGCCTTTCCTTCCTGACAAAAGATGGAGACAGACTGTCTTCCATTAGTTTGTAAATAGCTTAGTGTATTATGGAATGAGGCACTTTTAAAAGGGGGGGAGAATAGTTTTGTATTGAATGTTCTATGTTTCAAGTTTAATTCAATCAGGTAAAAATATGATCTTGCACTAGCTAAATGGTTAAAGAGGCTAACTGACAAAAAAAAAGAACATTGAGGTGATTTTTTAATCTGCATTTGTTACTGGCTTGTCATAAGTAGCCAGTGACCAATGACAATTCCAGCCATCAGTAACTGTTAATATGAAGATGTATTTCCTCATAGCTGAAATATAGAGTTTATGTTTATATATTTGCCTTGCTATCCTGAATCTCCCTTGAAATTTATCTCCCTAATGGCCAAAAAGCACAGTTTTTTTCATTGTTTTTGAAGTATACTAATGTGATGGAAACTCCAGAGTTTCCTTTGCTTGAGCTATGATCAAAGTGTTCTAAAACAATGCTTTATTTTTGCAGGTAATGTGTAATTTTGATGCTTGAGAGATTTTCATGATGTTCTGTATTTCAAAACTCTTGCAGCTTTCTTTATATTTGTACAGAACAGTTCACATACCTCTCTATCATGTGCATGCTTATGTACACATACCAATCTGGAGAGTGAGACCTTTATTTTGTT
This sequence comes from Gekko japonicus, assembly GCF_001447785.1. NCBI lineage: Eukaryota > Metazoa > Chordata > Lepidosauria > Squamata > Gekkonidae > Gekko > Gekko japonicus. The sequence goes on from NW_015175373.1 coordinate 359,369, forward strand.
GTGGCAGAGGCATGAGATAATGTACACTTTCCTTCCATTTTTCTTGCTGTTTTTTATCTTAGACATTTGGATCCTGTAGAAACCAGAGTGGTCTCAATAAAGAACCTGTTTAACACATCGTATTGGAATCATCATTGTTCAGAAGTTATGAGAGAGCAATAGCAATCCTAGTTGTTTTGCAAGTAGGCTTGTGTCAGTAAAATCATCACAATACATACAACCTGGAAAATAGGTATAATATCTTCCTATGGTACAAAGAGACTAGAAATCCAATTCATAAACTGCGTACATGTCCCATTTCTCATAAGAACTTTCTGTTGCAACCCCTGATCCAGGCCCTTCACTTTGTTATATTTCTATAGCACCATTTAAATAAGTCCCTCTGGTTGGAGGGCTCTAAACCACCTCCAACCCACACCCTCAACTCTAAGAGTGTGTGACAGAGTTGATTTATTTTTATTTTTTCTTTAATCAGAACCTTTCCCCCTGGATCCTATAGAGTTTGCTGTGGGTTATGTGTTGATGAGAACATAGGAGTCAAGAGCATCACACGCTTCATTTTATTAACTCTGTTAGCACGACATTGAATGTCAGTGTACTCTATGTGATCCCAGTTATCAGAGAAGGGAGGTGCTTAGTGCTTATTAGATACAAAGTAACTGCTTTAAGAGTCTCAGACTAAGGGTTTGTGGGAGTCATATAATTCCTCCTCCCCCACTATTTCATCTTTCCCTTCCCTGAAAGTACCCATAGCCTCTCTCCTTCCCACTTAACAGCCATCTACCTCCCATCTTCAGATATATTTATTGTTTACTTCATTTATATCCTGCAGTTCTCCACAGTGGGGATGAAAACATCTTACACTATTCTGCTCTTTTTTTTATCCTCATGACAACCCTGTGAGGTAGGTTACATCATCATCTAGAGCAGGCATGTCCAACTTCAAACAGGTAGTGATCTATTTTTTTGGCCCAAAGTGCTGGTGATCTACCACCATGAAAATAAAGTTTCAAATTAGTTTCAAATTCGATTTTAACCCACTAAAGTTGGGTTCCACCGCCCCGCCCCCCAATTTATAATGCACATTCTGTCATTTACTGGTAAGCAAAATAAGCAAAAACAGAGAGATGAAGATCCAGAAAGAGCTGCGAACATTTTTTACCACCAAGCATCAAAAAACCCCAAACACCTGTCCAGCAAACCAGGAGACCAAGTGGGTCTGGTGATCTACCTCTGATCCCTCCGTGATTTACTGGTAGATTGCGATTTACCTGTTGGACATACCTGATCTAGAGAGCTTCCATGGTAGACTGGAGATATTTGAATCTGGGTCTCTCAGACTTTGAAGCTGTAATTGCTACATCGCATGGCTTTCATAGGGTAGCTGCTGTTGAACCAGTAGCAAGCAGCCAGGCTTAGGAGAGTCATGCAAGTCAGGTGCTACCAAGTCACTTAGTGACTGCTGCCAGGCCTGGCCCTGGTGAGCCCTCCTTCAAAGGCCAAAACAGCTCTGAAAAGGGCTCTTCCTCCTCCCCTGTCTTACTGACAGAAAGCAAGCTTACAATGCTGTGGTTGCCCAGAAACAGCCACTGTGGGCTTCTGTTTCTTAAATCTACAGGTACTTAATTTTTCATTTGGTGTGTTTTTTTTAAACTCTTTATTTTTTTGGATTTCAGTTTTTTTACAAACTTGGAGCATTTGGGGGTGGGGTTGCAGAAAGATCTATCTTGCTTGTTCACAGTTGCAGTCACCAGATTTAATTATTTTCAAATTTGGCTGAGTTGGCTATTAGAATGTACAAATAGGATTCTGAGAGGACTGATGGGGAAGAGCTCATTTCTCCCCTCATTTTCCTCTTCATCACCATTTTTCCTTTCCTGCAAGCCCCCATAGCCTCTCACATTTTCCTGCTTTTTTCTGTTCTCCCCTTCTGACCCAACAGCCAGCCAAACTTTATCTGTCCATCATCTTTCTCTCCAGCCGCCTCTACTTAGGAAAACTATGGCACAGTTGTGTGGGTCAGGTCCACTTGTATGGTAGGGAACCCTCAAAGACTTGTGGCGGATACCACTTTCCCCTGTATCCCCTCCCCACATTTCCCCTTTCCCTCCTCCTGGCCACCCCCATATCCTTTCGCCCTTTCCCGCTTCATTCTTTCCTCAGCCATTTACCAACCTGTCTCTTATCTGCCTCCCATCTTCAGCTATGTTATTTATTTACTTTGTTTATACCCTACCTTTCTCCACAGTGGGGACCAAAGCAGTTTACCTCGTTTTTATCCTCCCAACAATCATGTGAGAGCTGAAAGCATGTCACTGGCACAACATCACCTATTGTGTTTCCATGGCAGACTGGTCATTTGAACCTGGGTCTCCCAGATTCTACTCTGAAGGTCTAACTGCTACACCATACTGGCTTGTATAGAGTGGCTGCTGTCAGGTAGTATCAAGTCACCCAGTTGTTGCTATCAGTGTCTGTGTGAACACGCAGTTGGTCCATGTGATGTCTCCCTAACAGTTCTGCGGTCTATACTCTATATGAGAGAGGCCCTGTGACTTCCACAATTTTACATGTAACCCACTATGAGCAGTAGATCTTTGTCGTGGTCTCTATGCATCACACCCATGGAATCTAGTGCGCCTGCGCTGATCCAATCTGTGTTGTACAAAGCTCACAATAGGATTTTCACGCCTCAACCCTGGGCCTGCGTGGGAACCCCACTGCGCATGCCCAGGAGGGTGGGGCGCAGACATCCCACCAGTTCTCTTCTGACCGCTGCGCTGTTAATGGCTCATCTGATGATAGGTGTATTTTTTTTCTTACCTCACTTCGGGAAACCTTGGAATTCTTTTCGGACCTCTTCTTCTCTTTTTTGTTTTTCTTAAAAAAAAAAAAGAACAACAACAACTTAGTGGGAGGAGAGTCTTTACTTCTTTTATTAGTTTCAGCCGCCTCTCCTCCCGCCACCTCCTCTCCTGTCTGAGGACTCTATCTCCTCTTTTTAAAAAAAAAAAAAAAAAAAGAACACAACAACAACTTAGTGGGAGGGAGAGTCTTTACTGCTTTTATTAGCTTCGGCCGCCTCTCCTCCCACCACCTCCTCTCCCTTCTGAGGACTCCTATCTCCTGGCTTGGTTTATGGCTAAAAAGTGGGGGTGCTTTAAGAGGTGTGCCAATTGCGGTCGTAAACTAGCTACCACCAATGGTCACACTCTGCATTTTGTGCCTGGGGGAAGCCTACCGCCCTGATAGCTGCCCACGTGCTAAGTTTTCGACGGCTGCCCACATTGTCCGAAGTTTTCCAATCAAACCAGAAAGAACAGGACCGCGTGGTTGCAGGTAGCTTTGTAGGAATCAGCACTCACTGCGGCAGACACGCCTTCCAGGCCCCCAATGTTGGCTGTACCAACTCCGACGCTGAAATCGGCATCGGACACCAGACTATCAACTTCTAAGCAACCAGCATCGGCAGTTCCATCTTCTGCATCGACACCTGCAAAGAAGAAGAAAAAAGACAAATCAGATAAGTCTCACAAGACCTCTTCAAAAGGCACGTATAAGTCTCTTCCACTGAGCACTACTGCCAATACCCCGGGCTCTGCGTAGCTGTCTACACCGCTCACACAACCTGTCGCTTCACAAGAGTCCATGTCGGAACTGCCGCTCGCTCAGCCTTGGACTCTCCAATTAGGCAGTTGAACCCTCTGGTGTTGGAAGCTCTTTTGGATACCAGACTATTCTCAGTATCGACGTCTGACATAGATGAGGTCATGGTCACGAGGTTTCCCCATAGAGCGCGCGGCTGTCTCCCCAGCTCACGCAACTCGTTGCTTCACAAGAGTCCATGTCGCAACTGCCGCTCGCTCAACCAGCTGGCCCATTGAACTCTTGGACTCTCCAATTAGGCAGTTGAAGCCTCTGGGGTCGGAAGCTCTTTTGGATACCAGACGATTCTCAGTATCAACGTCTGACATAGGCGAGGGCGTGATTACCTCGGTCGCCCCATAGAGTGTCCTCCAGAACAATGACGTCCACTATCACTCTTCGACGACATTCGTGGCTCTGGGACACCTCCTTACAGATGGATAGGAGGGCCTATATTGAGGACCTGTTTGACGGCCAGGGCTTTTTCATGTGTCCACAGATTCCGTTCTCCAAGACATGGACAAGAGCATTAAGGTCTCCTGGTCCTTAGGTGTCTCACCTGTTTCGAAACTGTATTGACCACACTCCTGGTCCCATTATGGGCCTAAAAAGCAATATCCTAGGCGATTACCAGAGCGCTTGTGGCGTTCTTGCCAGTCACCTGCAGGACAGAGACAACCCTATGCCATTAAGCCAAAGTATGGGTCGGAGCACCACACCCCGTGCGCGAGGGCTCCTAAGACTCCCAAGCAGGGCCTTTGACTTGATGCTATCCCCATCCTCAGGACTGACCCACCTTGCTCCTTACCTTCTGGCATGGTGGGAGCTCACTACCGACCAGTGGGTGCTCTCCATCCTGGCCCATGGTTATTCCATAGAATTTCTGGACTTTCCCCCTCTTCCACTGTTCGTCGTTACCCCACCATCACCTGCAGTCTTGCATTCTCCTATCCAAGGATGCAATAGAAGTGGTGCCGATGGCATCCCAAGGGGCTGGATTTTATTTCAGATATTTCACAGTACCCAAAAGAGATGGGGGCATGCAACTGATTCTGGACCTGAGAGGGCCTTTATAGAGTACCGCAAGTTCAAGATGACATGCTCTATCTTCAGGATGCCTATTTCCACTTGAATATTTGCCCCTCCCATCTGATGTATCTAAGGTTCGCCATAAGGAACCACCACTACCAGTACAAGGCCCTGTCTTTTGGACTATCTACAGCCCCAAGGGTCTTCATGAAGTCAATGGTGGTGGCGGCAGTCTTTCTTCACTTATGTGGCGTGCTGCTTCTTTGGGGGGGCTGCTTTATCTTTAAAATTATACTCTGTGTTTATAAACTGGGTAGTTTCTGCTGCCACCAAGAATTTTAAGAAATTCCAAATCTCTCTGTTTCTGCTGCTGGTAATGTGACCTGGGGTCTGGGCTTGCTGGTTATCTGTAACTGTTTTGGGGGAAAGGAACTGGTAAACTGGCAAGGTATCACACACAGTCTTGCTTTTGACAATAAGATCCCACTCTGACAGGAATCTCTCTTTCAGTTAGGCTGGGCTGCTGTCATCTTGGATTTGGTTTTCTTTAGAATCATTTGCTTTTCAATGGGTGAGGTCAGACACACCATTTGATCTGGTGTCCAGATTTTATCTGCGCGATCACACAGTCAACATCTGCCTCCTGTCCCCAGACATCGCTTTCCAGCTCAAAACCACTTTAGCCCGTAGTATTTTGATACCAGGTCCCCAAGTGGTGTTTTCCTGATTCTCTGGTTCCAGCCGCATTTTTCCCAGTGTGATCACTCCTCCAGTGTCGAGCCACTTCCGGTTTAAACCCCCTCCCCGCTTGAAAGCTGCCCGAGGCTTCCGCTTTTTGCTCACCATTTTTTTTAAAGCATTGGCGGTGTGCGCATAGGCGAAGCTCTGCCACCGCGTTATTAAAAGTAATGTTCAAACGGTGCCTAGTTTTAGCATTTAGACGCGTTCGGGATCTCACGGAGGCCATTTTCAGGGTAAACATTTAAAGGAAATTGTTCCTTTAAAGTTTAAAGGGAAGTGTTACAGCAGTCTGGTTGAAGTGGAAATTGCTGTTCTGCACACGCGCAAAAATTTTAGTTCTACAGATGGCTGCCTGTGCACATGCCCAAACTGAGAGAGAGAAAAAACACCGACGCATGCTCCCGTGTGTGGACGGCAGGGAGCGATGTGGCTGCGCAGCGATCCGGAGCAAGGAGGTCAGTGTGATCACGATTCTCCAGGTTAAAAAAAACCGCATCAGGGCCAGAGAAATTTAAACCGCTCCCAAAACGCCATTTGACCGCACCCTATGTCTCTGGCCAATATGATGCTGTATCACTGGCACTGTCTCTGTATTAAACTGGCACAGCTGGCATTCATTTGCAAAGTCATTGTCTTTCTTGGGGTCAACATTTGTTTCAGTTACTACAGCATCATTTTTTTCCTTCCTTCTGCAATGTAAAATCTTCAATCAACACTGTATTTTGAGTTCTACTTTTCCTTGCTTCCACATCTTCTTCTAGTAAAATGGATTCATTCTGCAGCTTTTCAGGATTTTCCTTGGAAGGATCAGATACTTTTTCCTTGGATTTTTCAATGTGTACTCTATTGTCTTCAACTGTCACTTTTTCATCTACATGTATAACAATACTAGTCTCTGCAGCAGACGCATGTTCCATTTTTTCACTGACAGATTCCAGAAGACAGGTATTCTGTGATAGCTTATTCTCTTCTGAGGTCAGATGAGGCTTGCTTAATTGCAGGTAACTGCAAAGAAATTTCAGATTCCCCTTTTCATTTTCAACTTCTACTGTAACCTTAGCTTTAACTTCTGCAGTCAGTTCTAAAATTGGTTTATTGGCAGTGACAGTAACAAATGGATGCTGGAGTAGTTCAGCAGTGTTCTCTCTGGCATCTACATTCTTCTCCAAACAATTTTTTAACAAGTCTTTATAGTCAGCTTTGGCCAATGAAATCAAGTTATCAAAATAGTTGTCATCTTGAAACCAAGCAACTCAAATGACTTCTCTTTCTGAGGCATCAGGCTTCTAAACTTCTTTCTGAAGTGATCAGCACTTAATCTGAATCTGTCATATACTGCCTCTTTAAATTCATCATAGACAACAGGCTTATCTGAGGGAAATGTGTTATAAATTTCAGCTAATTCCCCTCTAATTAAACTGGGTAAATACTTCATATATTGTGTTTCTGGTATTCCCCAATTTTGAGCAGATTTTTCAAAAGTAAACAAGAAGATTTGTGGATCTTCTCCTGTCAGATATACCATGAAATCTTTTGGTGTAACTCGAGGAAACTCATGTCTAAAATCAGGGTTTCCCTCCTTTCCCCCCTTGTTTAGGTCTCTTTCTAATTGTGATTCTTTGTTCCTAAGTGCTATTTCCAGTTCCATTTATCTAGCTTTAAATTCTGCTTCAACTTTTATTTTTTCTGCTTCAACTTTTAACTTTTCTCTCAGAAACTCCAAGTATTCTGGACTGGGGTTAAACATTCCCTCAGCGTTTCTCTCAGCTTTGTTTTTACTAGTCTTCACAGTACTTTGAATCAACAGAACTCTCATCTCTACTACACTTTTGCCTTCATGAGGTAAATTTAAGTCTTTACACTTTTGGATCAGAGCCTCTTTCTTCATTCCTAGAAACTCTGTCATGTTTCTCAGAGTTTTCTTTCTCCCAGAATTTTTATTTCACTTAATATGTTCTCTTCCTCAGGATGTTTGTATCCCACTGCTAGTCAACACTCTGTGGTGCACTGCTTCTTTGGGGGGACTGTTTTCTTTTTAAAATTATACTCTGTGTTTATAAACAGGGTAGTTTCTGCTGCCACCAAGAATTTTAAGAAATTTCAAATCTTCTCTCTGTTTCTGCTACTGTAATGTGACCCAACCAAACTCCAACCAAATATTTAAAGGAACACACACAGTAAAACAAGGAATCATTACACCTTACATTGACGATTGGTTTCTGGTTGCGAATTCCTGGGAACGACTGTCCATGCATGTCCACCAGACCTTGGTCATCCTGCAGAGGTCTTGAGTGAACCAGGAAAAATCCCATCTCCTTCTGGCCCAGAAGGTGCAATTCATAGGAGCTGTTCTTGATGCCACAGCATGCAGAGCATATCTGCCGATAGACAGAGCCCAGACCTTGATGACGCTGGACAAGTACATGCAGACCGGATGATGGGCCACAGCCCGGCAGATCCAGAGGCTGTTGGGCCTTATGGCTGTGACCACAGCGGTCTTGCTGTTTGCCCGAGGATAAGACCCCTTCAGCTGTGGTTTCTGTGATACTTCAACATGACTTGGATGAGCCAGTCCATCTGGCTCAACCCTCCCGTGTCCATGAGAGACTTTCTGCTTTGGTGGACTCGATCTACGAACCTTTTACAGTGCGCCCCCTTTCACCCACCAATACCGCAGCTGACACCACTAATACTTCCCTATGGGGGTGGGGAGTGCATCTAAATGGCTTCTGTATCGGTCACAGGTGGGATGCCCACGTAGCAGCTTGTCACATCAACTACCTGGAGTTGTTGGCTATCCAGAAGGCCCTGCATTACTTCAAACCTCTGGTAACCAGAAAATGCATGGCCATCCTTATAGACAACACGATGGCATTCAGTTATGTGAATCGTCCAGGGGGCACAGTTTCACAGAGCCTTTGTTACTTAGTTCTCAAGATTTGGGAGTGGTGCATAGCGATATCTTTCTCGTCACTGCCCACATCCCGGGGACGTTGAATGTGCAGGCAGACCTCCTGAGGAGGGGTCAAACCCAGCTTCATGACTGGGAGTTGAACTGGGCGTACCTTTCCCCAGTCTTCACCAGGCCATAGATGTCTTTGCCAACAGAAAGAACAGGAAGTGCCTCTTGTTCTGCTGCCGAGGAGGGACAGATCCCCTCTCCCTAGGTGACAGCCTCCTGTACCCTTGGGACCGTGGCCTACTCTGCATGTTTCCTCCTCTCACTCTGTTCCCGAGAGTCATCCACAGAATAGTACTGGTTGGAGCAGACTGCATTCTGATTACCCCATGGTGGCAGAGACAACTGTGGTTCCCTTTCCTCAGGGACCTGTCCCAAGGTCTCTTTCACCTCTTCCCAACTGCACCGGACCTGTTGTTTAGCAGAGGGTGGAAATTTGCATTACCACAACATTGCCAGGCTGAAGCTGACAGCATGGTGCATACGGCACAACCCTTCTCAAGTAGAGTTGGGAAGTCCTACTGAACTCTAGAAAGAAGTCTACCTGTAAGTCTTATCAAGGCAAGTGGTCCCACTTTACATCGTTCTTGGGACCAGCGGGGCTGGTCTCAATTGGATTTTGAACTTTCTTTTGTCACTGACCAAGCTGGGACTGTGTCATTCCTCAATTAGAGGGTATTTGGCAGCCATTTCAGCTTACCATGATTCAGTGGATGGCTATTCTGTCTTTTCCCACCCAACTTCGAAACGTTCTTTGAAGGGATTCATTACGCTCTACCCCCCAGTACGGAACCCGGTTCCCCTGTGGGACCTCCTTGTGGTGCTGTGGCAACTTACCAGAAAGCCATTTGAGCTGATGGCAACGTGTGAATTGAAGTACACCGCAAAAAGCATTCCTGGTGGCAAGCAGCTTTCCTGGTGGCAGTCAAGTCAGCTAGGAGAGTAGGTGAACTTCTGGCTCTCTGTCATGATCCTCCGTATCTGCTTTCTACCGAATGGTGTTCGTTTATTGATTGATTTAATTTGTACCCCTCCCTCCCCACAGAGCAGGCTCAGGGCGGCTTACACTGGTTTAGTTCCAGACACAGCCTTTCTGCCTAAAGTAGTTTCGGAATTTAACTTGCATTCCGAAATCTTCCTGCTGGACTTTTTCCCATGTCCACAAGATGAAGAACAGCGACTATTGCACACCTTGGATGTCAAGAGAGCACTGCTCTCTTTTATCAAAACAGAACACGACCCACGCTTCGGGATGCGTGCCTTTTTACATCTTATGCTTGCCACTTGTTGGGATCAAGAATTATGGCTCAGCGCCTTTCCAAGTGGATTGTTGGGACCATCCTGGGTTGTCTCTTGTCAAAACGCCCCCTCTTGCTGCATCTCAAAGCGCATTTGACTAGGGTGATGGCCACCTCAACAGCATTCCTGAAGAGTACCTCATTGTCCGATATCTGCAAGGCGGCGACGTAATCCACTCCGAACACTTTCATCCGGCATTACGCGCTGGATGTTAGGACACAGCATACCACAGAATTGGGGTGTCATATCCTGCGCACTGACTCCTGCCAGCACCCTTCTCCAGGTGAGCCACTGCTTTACATTCTCCCATGGATATGATGCATAGAGAACACGATGACGGTAAACAGGTTGCTTACCTGTAACTGATGATCTTCGAGAGGTCATCTGTGCATTCACACTGCCCGCCCTTCCTTCGCCACTGCTGTCTGCGTTCTCACTACTCTGTGTACAGTGGTCAGAAGGAACTGGCGGGATGTCCACGTCCTGGGCATGCGCGGTGGGGTTCCCGTGCAGGCCCAGGGTTGAGGTGTGAAAATCCTGTTGTAAGCTTTGTACAACACCGATCAGATCAGTAGAGGCACACTATATCCCATGGGTGTGAATGCGCAGATGACCACTCAAAGATCATCAGTTACAGGTAATCACCTTGTTTTTCCAAACCCATACTGGTTTGTAGTTCCTGTTCTTTTTTAGACTACAGGTCATCGGCACTATCAAGGTAGACATGATGTAGGCATGGTGAGTCCTTCAAAGGTCAAAACGGCTCTGGAAAGGATCCTGCCTTCTCCCCTTGCTTTTTACTCACAGAAAAGAAGCCTGGAATGCTGTGGTTGCCTAGCAACACCCACTGATGGAATCTGTTTCTTAAAGATGCAGGCACACCTTTTATCATTTGAGAGCTTTTACTCCCTTCTAATTTATTCATTAATTCATTTCTTTATTTATTTGGATTTCATGTTTTTCTGCAAAAGTTAGGACATTTTTCAGGTTTGTGGAAAGATCTGTCTTGCCCATTCATGGCTCCAGTTACCGGATTTAGATATCCTCAGATTTGGCAGACCTCTATTAGAATGTACAAGTGGGGACTTGCAAGGAAATTGCAGGAAGGAGGCATCCCATTTCCTCTGCCTTTCCTTCATTTTCCTCACTCCTTTTCAGATACTCATCCCGTCTTTCACCTTCCATCATTTCAGTCACTCACCCCCCAACCTCTTTTAACTCCTACTCTGTTGCCAGCTTGGGGGTGGGGCAGCAACCACTCTCCCCACATCCAGCTTTGGTCGACGGGGCACCAACAACTGTACCTGTAGCTTTCCCAGCTTGGTTAGGGGAAGTGGTGATTCCTGCACCCCACTCCAGTGTTGTGAGCTTGGGAGTGTAGTGACAACTTCTCCCACCCTCCTCATACTGCAGCAAGTGAAGTGGCGGTGACCCTGGCACTGCTCCCTGGCTCTACTAGCAGCATGGCTGGGTCCAGCACAGCTCCCAGCTCTGCCAGTGCAGCTAGGCCCAGCGTGGCTCCCAGGGTCCACAGCCAGGCCTGGTGTAGCTCCTGGATTTAAGTATGGATTATACTTGGGCAGCTGGGCCTGGAGTGGCTCTCACAGGCTGCAGACACCAAGGCCAAGGCTGGAAAAGAACTTGTAGGCTGCTGCCAGGCCTGGGGCAGCTGTCGCAGGCCACTACCGAGAGACTGGGCCTGTAGCAGCTTTGGGAGGTTGCTGCCAATGCCAGCTTCAGAGCAGCTCTCGGAGGGTTCCACCACAGAGGAGAAAAGTTAATTATCTGCACATGCATCTCCGCTCAGGAAGGATGGCTCCAGAGCAAAGTAATTGATGCAGTAGCCAAATTGCTCACTCACAGCTTTGATGCCAGTAGCTCACAAAGTAGAATTTTTGCTCACAGGACTCCACAGTTTAGAGGGAACATTGGTCTCCAGCCTTTCCTCATAGAGAAGGTGCTCCAACCCCCCCAATCATCTTGGACACCCTCCTCTGTACTTTTTCAGCTTTGCTGCCCCTTTGGCCTGAAGGGGCTTCCCAGACCTTTCGACAGGGCACCGTGTCTTTTTCCTCTCCAGCCTCTTCACCTCCTTGCCCTCTACGCCTTCTGGACTTCCACCACCTTCTCTTAACTGTTGTCCCTCTCCCCATATCTATGTCCTTATTTCTTTTCTGCTTTTAAACATTGCTTTGCTTTCATTTCTAAGTCAACCAAAAAAAGAAATACATGCCTCTGGGCTTAAAATTTTAGCTGGAATGAAACAAAACCTAAGTCTCCATTTCCTGTCTTGGTTAAACTTTAGTTTAACTCCTCGGGGCAGAGATCTTGTCTTTCTGTGCTTGCAGGATGGAAATTCCTAACCAGTGTGGTCAGATGTGATGTGCCATGAAAGAATCACTTGTGCGCCATGAGAAATAACCCCAACATTTAAAAGCAGCTCCCTGAGCTCAAAGCACTCACCCTTGGAAAAGGGCTGCTGTCTGCAAGCGACAGGGAGACTCCAATTTCAATTTGCAAAAAGGAGAGAGAGGCTTCAGTCCATTACTGGCATGGGAAATGCTGATGTACAGCAAAGAACCGTAGGAACCAAGGTTCAATTCAGTTCAGGTTCAATCATTTTATTGCTCATAGACCAACAGGTCATAAGCAGATATACAAAATATAGTACATGCAATGGAGTACAGCATACGTTATAATTTACAGTTACCAATTTCGCAGAATTATGCAGTTTAGTTTACCGAATACACATTAATTACCTAAAAAGGGCAGGGTCAATTCATTTAATTCTACCCAAGGCTACAGATAAAAACTTTGCCACTACCAGTGTCCCATTTGGATCAGTATCAGCTAAGAGATTAGCTACAAGTTCCTGATTAGTAGCAGGGCTCCATTTTTGAATGTACATAGGAACCAACAGTGCAACCTCACAATCTTTCCATCTGTAGTCGAGTGCAGAGTCTCGTGCAAGAAGCCGCAACGCCTGCCCGCCCTGTGAATTGTGGAGCTGCTAACAGGTCTTGCTGGGACCCTTGGAAAAAGCCAGCGCGGAAGGTGCCAAGCGTGCAGGGAACAAGTTGCCATCTGAATTGGAGCTAATCTTGCTGGAAAGAAGGCTGGAGGAAAACTGCCCAGTTCTGATTAGAGTCACTCCATTTAGCTTCCCTGCCACGGGCAACGCAGCCAGTTGGCTTGAAAAACAATCTGTGGCGCTCGCTAGACCCTGCAGGTAATTTTCACCACGAGGCGAGCCCAGACAGAGAAGCCAGAGGCCTAGATCCCAGCTTAGTCTTTTAGTTCTTTTATAGATACAGTCACTGACCAGCATAAAACATATAATACCTTTCACGTAACATCTGGGAAATCTTATAGCCAATATGTGCACATCGATAATTAAAACACTAAAACAGTTAAAATTTGGATACACTACGCAATATCTCTTGGCGTATTTTATATGCGACTGATAAAAAATCTTGCACTGGAAGCTATAACTATTGGGTTGACACCCTGAGGAGCATTTTGCGGAACTCTGTATAAAAGCGACCCTGATATTTCTTAAGGAGGGGGGAAATCATCTTTATGCAGATTTTGTGATAAAAACGACAATGTAATAATACATGTTCGATTGTTTCGACCTCACCATCCCCACAGGGACAAACCCTCTCATGCATGGGAGTCTTTCTAAACCGCTCATCTAACACTGCAGGGGGGGAGTGCTCACCATCTGGCTAGAGAAAATGCCCTCCGTTGGGCCAGAATCTCCAGTTGAGATAGGTACATCGCTGGTGCTACCTTATATTTTGTGTGTTCTGCAGCCAAGAATTCTGGTACTTTATTAATGTCATTTTGATGTTGAATATCCTGCATCCTTTGTTTGAGTACTGCCTTTGTTTGGTCATAATTCATTTCTAAGACAGTATGTGGAGAGAGGCCTAAATTCCTTAACTTTAGATGTACGGCCTTTAACCAGGAGGATTTGAAACTATCTCTGAGGATTAAAGGTGTTAGGCCATGAGGAATATGGTTTAATTTGAGCCAGAAATTTATTGAGGTGAGGCATACCCTTGACTCCACTTTGATTAAGCCAGATTCCAGGCGCAAGTTTGCATTTGAAATGCATTTGTGCATTTAAGTTGGGATAAATTGCTACTATCACTGTGGGGAAGAATATATGTGATTAAGATGAATGTTTGGATACATATACATTCATTAATGCAGAAGGTTTTTAAAATTAATATACAAATGAAGCCATAAGCCTGACATCCTGATAGTGAGGATTCCTCTAGGGAAGAGGGGCTGGCTGTAGCCAGTCCTGAGCCAGCAGATGAGCAACAGAATATTGGGTTACCAAGTGATAATAACTCACAGCCCACAGCTGTGGCTGAGCCAACACCATGTACATCTGAATCAGTAAACAAACCTTCAGAGGCAACTCCCAGGCCACCTGGCTCCCCCACACTCATGCAGTGCTGGCACTGTCAGCAACGTGCAGAGTTGCAGATGAGAAAAAGCATGCATCTCCTGGCCAACTGTGAACTGAGGAGACAGATGAGTAGTTTTGGGATGATTGCCAAATAATTGGCTGTAAGCATTGCTCATTAAGTCCTTAGCAATAAAATCAGCTGCTTGTAGACTCAACTAGTATGCTTTACTACTGAACTTTACTTGTAGACTCAACTAGTATGCTTTACTACTGAACTTTACTACTGTAACTGGAGCTAATGCATCGCTCGAAAGTTGCTTTAGATTCTCGTCTTTTACTTCAGGGACCCCTTGGAACCGGAGGACCAGATTAGCTTTCTCCATTTGCAGTTGTAATCGTTGAGATTCTTCTAAAGCTTGCTTCCTTTCCAGCATTTGCAACTTTTTCTTGACTTTTTTAGAGTTGGCATCTATTTCCTTTACTTTCTCAGCTTTTTGCTCCGTCTTTTTTTGTAGTTTCAGACAGTTGGAGCTGCTGAGTTGCAAAATTCTGGTTTAGAGTTGTCAGCTGCTGTAAGACTCTGCAGTAACTCTCAGAAGCAATAAGTTCATTTATGGATTTAATTAGCAATCAGAAAAGTTGCAGGTGAATCAAAGGCTTTGACAGTAATGGCAGATAATACAAGTTTAGCTCTTACGAGAACTTTGGTGCAGCCCACATTCATACGTCATGGTTACATGTGACAGAGACAGGTTAATAAAGTACAATTAATACTGCGAGAATGTTTATCTAACAGACTTCCTGCAAGGCCAAGAGACATCATGAGAAGCGAACAATCTCCTGGCCATTGTGGAGGAGGTTCCTCATAAAAGTGTACTAAGCACACTATCTACAATAGACAACCAAGCCTGTTCCAACTACCCCTCATCCTGGGAATGCCAGAGGAGGACTTTATAGAATAGTAGATTCATAGCTAGCATGTGTTCCAATCAGACTGAGAACAAGAAGCCAGTGTGAGAATACAAAGCTTTTGGGATAGTATGCAAGCAAGCAGGGCATTAAGGTATGTACTTCAGAACACCAGTGAGTATCCAGACTGACCCCAGACAACCATAGGTCCAATTCTGACAGCTGCTGATTGATGTTAGTCATACGATCCAGTAGGGGGCACAAAGAGTCTGCCAAAAGTTTAGAGAACCCAGTGGTCTCTTCCCGTCATGGGCTTATGCTCCCCGGTGGTTTCACTTTTGCTTGTTTGTCTCCACTTTTTTCCACGCCATTTTTATGGATTGTTTACTTTTGCCAAAACTTGCTAAAGTCTCTGAAATTCACCCAACACCTATCCACGCTCTGGTAAGGTTCTTAAAACAGATTTCAACGCTTTTAGTTCCGTTCCCCCCTTGCTAAATCGCTTTTTAGTTCATGTGTATGGGAGGAGCCCCTCCCCCGCTCACTTTTCTCACCATTCTCAGGGGCGGACTGTCTTTTTAAATTGCCGGTGTTTT
>NW_015175373.1:375210-382075 GCF_001447785.1 Gekko japonicus
CTCCACTTTTTTCCACGCCATTTTTATGGATTGTTTACTTTTGCCAAAACTTGCTAAAGTCTCTGAAATTCGCCCAACGCCTATCCATGCTCTGGTAAGGTTCTTAAAACAGATTTCAACGCTTTTAGTTCCGTCCCCCCCTTGTTAAATCACTTTTTAGTTCATATGTATGGGAGGAGCCCCTCCCCCGCTCGCTTTTATCGCCATTCTCAGTGGCGGACTTTCTTTTTAAATTGCCGGTATTTCGCTTTCACTCGACTCACTGTTTGTTGTTGGTCATAAGACCTCGATCTCCGACGCTTGTCCCTGTCAGCAGCTCTAGTTCCATTCGGACGCATAGTGGCAGGACCGTCAAGGCAGAAGAGCGCCTCAATTCCCCAGCATTGCACTGGTGAAGAGGCCACCCTTCAGACCTCCATCTTGCAACCACTGATTTTGTGACATCTAGAGCACCGACATTTTAGTGTCTTGTACTGTATTGTTTTATTCTGTTTTTATCTGTTTTAACTTTGGTACTTGTGCCTCTTTCTTAGCCACCCTGAGCCTTCAGGGAGGGCAGGATATAAATCCAAAAAATAAATAAAAGCCCCATGGCTAGGAGCCTTTCACAAAGGATCCGGGGGTGGTGGCGAACAATCGCCCCCCCTCCTAACTGCTAACACACAAATTGCACCCCCGGGAGGTGCGTCTGCCAGCGTGTTGCCATAAACCGGAAGTCCCTAATACAATGAGCTCTTGAAAGGAGCATGCAGGCATGTCTCCCCGGGACACATTTCCCCTGGCCTGGGCCAGGCACTGCCGTCCCCACTTGGTGTGCCAGGGCCATGGAGCTCCTGGATCTGGGTCTCGCCCTCCTCGTTGGGCGCCCTCTCTTCCATGGCACCCAGCCCCGTCTGCTCGGTGAGCAGCTGGCCACCTGCACCCAGCCAGCGTTGGCTTCCTCACCCTCCAACCTGGCGGGGAGCTCTGGCAGACCTGGCTAAGACTTCAGGGGCTGCTGTGTAGATGGTGGCGGCAGGGGGCTAGGGCACTGAGACCCCTCTCCACCACCTGGCCAGAGCAGGTAGCTCCACGCTGTGCGGGAAGCAAAGGTGGGTAGGGAAGTGGAGGCCAGGCCCAAGCAAAAGGGGGAAGCGGGGTGGCCAGCTGCAAGTCGATGGCAGAGGGCTTGACACTGGAGTGGCAGAAGGGTGGACGCTGAGGTGGGACAGTGGTGACTGTGGGCCTCCCCCTTCGCTGTGAGGGGAGGTCAGCATGGCCTCAGGGGAGTGGGCAGGCATGGGCCTTCCTTGAAGACCCCCTGCCAAGTGCCAGAGCTGTGAACCCGGGCAGGAAGTGGGTCTGCCCCCCGGCCCGGGCCAGCCCGCAAGAGAAGGCAGAGCCGCCCCGCAGCAGGATGGAATCCCAGCGGTGGTGGGACAGTCTGCAAAGCCATCTTTGAGGACGAGGGCTTTCTTTGTGTCTGTGGACGCAGCGACGGGTGTGCTTGTCTGCCTTGCGGTGGGAATGGTGGTTCTTTACACAGTGGGTGCAGGAAGGGGGGAGAGCTCTGGCTGCATTTATTGTTGAACAAGTGCCAGTTTTCTGTCCTTTTAATTCCTTTCTGGTCCCAGTTGTTTGTGCTTTTAATTGTATTGTGGTCCCAGTTCTCTTTCCTTCTTATGCCACTGTGGTGCCTGTTTTCTGCCCTTTTGCTCTGCTCCCCCCCCCTTCTCCCACTCAGCCTTCTTACCCTCCACCTGCTGGAGTGTCCATCCCGTTCGCAGGCTTCCTGCAGACTGAGGCGAAGACGGTGGCCAGCGGCTCTGTGGGCGGGACAGAGGCATGGCAGCAAGGGGATTGGCAGACTGGCAGACCTTCTGATTGGCAGTTCAGTCAGCCAATTCATTTTGGAGTGCATCGAATGTTGCCAGACAAAAATACAATTATTATATAGGAGAGATTAATGCTGCATTTCTAGTTATGCAGAGTAAATATGATTTGACTTGAAAAGTACCCTTTGGTAGTGATAACATTTATCTATTATGCTGACAGCAATCAGCAGGGCACTCTTGTATCTGATTATATTATGCTCTCTGTGTTGCTGGCATTTCCTCTTTGGAAATGTGTACACTTTAATAAAATAATTTTTATCCTTTCCCTTCCACCCACAAAGGAACTCATGTTAGCCTTTAGACTTCTTGAGAAAAGCAGATTATAAATAGATAAAGCAGTCGTACATCCAATAAATAGACATGGTAAACAATGCATTTAAAAATCAGAAAGATCAATGAAAATGTTGTATCGACAATCACATCTGGAGAGGAATGCACATGTGTGAACAGTATTCATGCATGAGGCTCACTTCACAATCAACTGGTTTCTTTTCAAAACTGAGGAGGGTGGGTGATATTGTGCCCCCCCCAAAAAAAATTCTATACAGGTACCATTTGGAGTTAAGTGCAACTTCCATAGACAAGATGACAGTGCAGATCTATTGGCTATTTGGTCATTGGAGCTGGGGTTAGAAGCTTTTGGTAAGGAAGCATGATGATTGATAGTATGTGGGCCCACAAGTTCTCTAATTCCCTTATGGATGCACTTTAGATTATGGAAATAAACCTTAGCTTCATTAAATCACATGTTAATTCATATAGCACCTCTGTTCTTTTATAAGAACTTGGCAGTTTTATTGAAAGAGTAGTTTAATCTAGTGCTTATAATAGCCTGAGCTACAAATTTCTGCCCTTCCTATCATCATTTTTACACATCTACTGAAAGAGCACAGGGTAGCCTTGGCTCTTTCTGCTTCAAAGTCCATTTCCTGATCTCTCCACTTTATTGCTTAGTTCGAAGTACTTAAAAAGAAGTCAGTTTTAACTGGCCCGTGTTACAATGGTTTAAACTAAGCAATGTGGATATGTTCCAATAGCTTCATGGCTGACAGCTGATAAACTGAGAACAGCATCAAGGAAAAGGACCCAAACCTCTTCCTGAATGTTTGAGCTCCAAGTCATGAATAATTTTTACCAATTTTCCAGAGTTGGATCCCTGTGAATTCAATAAAAATGTTTTTCAAAAGCAAATCATTTGAAGAAATTTGGCCATTTTAGAAAGCACTGAAGCATAAAAGCATTTTACCATCTAATAAGAATTTTGTTCAGCTAGAGTGATAAAATCTCTTATTTTAAGATTTGGTTTGAAATTCGTCCAGGAGATAACTTATGGCTGAGATTTCAAACCAAGAAGTTCTAGTTAATATATATAAAATGTGCATCTGCTCCTGAGAGACACTGGATTAGCAGTATAATCTATTTTTAAGACTTTCTGCAAACTCTCACAGACGTTCTTGTGAAATTTATTAGACTACTTCACTACTACAGAACAAGCAAAAATAGTGTGTCCCCCCCAAGTGGTTTGCAGTTGTTGACGTCGATGTGAAATCAGACCAAAAGCTACCCAGCAGCTTTCCTTAAGTAAAAAACCTGTCTGAGCTTTTGTCTACTTTTTGTCTTCAGTATTGGTTCTGAGGTCTCATGAAGTGTGTTTGGGAAAGTAGGAAGGAATGCATGGCTGCACTGCTAGGAAGCCACTTATTCCAGTTTTCTGATCATAGACAACATGGGAATTGTGTATGCTCAAGGACAGCCAAGAGGGAAAAGGCTTAGAAAGATAAATGAGGAGGGATGCAGCAGTAACAGACTGTGTTGTTTCTAAAAGGTTAGTGATGAACCATTATCTGGAGAGGAGCTGTTTGTTACCATCCATCCAAGTGTTACGTTCTAAATTTGCAATAAACTGCTCTTGTGATGTAACGCTTCCTACTGCTAGGCTTGAGCACATTTTGTATGGTAGACACAAAACAGGTTCTTTCTTAAATCACCTGTGGAAGAGTTCTTTAAGTACAATCAGAACTACCTGTGGCTTATTAAATAATATTGGTTTGAATACATGACTGAATTAATCATGTAATTATTCTGACTATTGCCTCTGTGTGTGCGCGCGTGCATGCATGTGTGTGTGTGCACAGCAAGCAGTTTCTTGGTTTTTAAAAACTTTGATTCAGGTTTCAGGTGTAGTAAAAGTTACGTAAGACTTTTTTCTGAGAAATAAATGTCCTGCTGATTTGTAAGTTCAGAGAGAGAGAAGGAGATGAGATGGACATAGGTTCAGATGATATCATGGAGCCTAATTTCAGGCCAGAGAACTAGGAAGGAGTTTCGCCTCCACATTCCATCTCACTAGTGCATGGAAACCTTGGTGGGGGAGGTGGCTTGCTTAATTGTGAGTACAAGTGAGAGACTGCGAGACTCATGGGGGAATCCTCTCTCCCCCCACACCTCCTTGCTGGACCCAGTGCAGCCCCTGGACCCCCCTGCAGCCACTCCTGGTCTCACAGTCTTCCCTCCCACCCTCTGCTTTCTGGCTTATCTGGAGCTGCTCTGATGGAGCCTGCTGAGGCTTCCTTTCTCCCCCTGCTCTTGGCTTCTTACCTATAGCTGCTCCAAATGGGTCTGCTACCTTCCCTCCCCCACTGCTTTCTGTGGCTCACTCAGAGCAGCTAACACCCCAAATGTATTTCTTTTTTAAATTTCAGATTTTTCGGCAAACCTAGGGGGTCACACAAGTTTGCAAAAAAGCCTGTTTGGGGTAAGTGTGCCCTTTATCTGCAGATTTAGATATTTGCAGATAAGGGGGCACACTTGGGAATTAGATATATAGATGTGCAGCTGCAGTGTATGTGGTCATATGTCTAACAACACAACTAATTGGTCAACTAGGGTCATGCTAACTCCTGGCAGTTTGGAATAAAGGAAGATCCTTCATTCTAGATTGAACACCTCTTGATTCTAGTTGGACTTCCCTTTCTTGAGTTTGACCAGGTTGAGTCTTGTGTGACCAGAATACCTGCGTATTAGACTATGGACTTTGAAACTTTGTCTGGACTTTGTGTCTCAGTCTGTTTAAGTAACATCTGGATTAGAGAACCAAAGCTTGTATACAAATTAGCTATTCAGATTTTATTATTTTCTTCTTGATTTGCACTTGCTCTTATATTGTAACATTTTTGCACATTTCTTTTAATAACCTTGTTCATTATATTCTGTGAGATAGATCAAGATGGGTAGCTGCATGAACAAACCAGTTGGCAACATATTGAGGAAGAATTTCCAAAGTCTTTTGGAACACAGCAAAATATAGAAACTCAAATAAAACAATGATTTTTAAATTGTATCCTTAAAAATTTGGGATAAATATAGATTTTTTTTTGCTGCCACTCACTACTAGATATGCTTGCTGTCTTAATCAACCATAGTTCCCTCCAGGACTGGGTAATTCACCCTTTCGAAAATGGTACCAAAAAGGTTACACCAGATTGGCAGATTTTATCTCAAATGGTCAAGTGGTCTCAAAAGTAGAACTAGAGTCTGTAATGGGAGAAAGAATCTCATGGTTGAATTATTATCAAATTAGGCATGCTATAGATACATTAATTAGGACATGGAATATGCCACTCACACCCTTAGAAACACTCTTAAAACATCAAGGTGTAACTAACAAAGGGTTACTTTCTAAAATTTGTAAATTATTGAGCTTTACACTCAAGTGCTGCATGCAATTTGCCAGCAAATTTGGAAAACGCAACAGTGGCCACAGGATTGGAAAAGGTCGGTATACATTCCAATCCCAAAGAAGGGCAATGCCAAGGAATGTTCAAACTATCGCACAATTGCACTCATATCACACGCTAGCAAGGTCATGCTCAAGATCCTACAAGCTAGGCTTCAACAGTACGTGGATAGAGAACTACCAGAAGTACAAGCTGGGTTTCGAAGAGGTAGAGGAACGAGAGATCATATTGCCAACATTCGCTGGATTATGGAAAAAGCAAGAGAGTACCAGAAAAATATCTACTTCTGCTTCATTGACTATGCTAAAGCCTTTGACTGTGTGGATCACAACAAACTATGGCAGGTCCTTAAAGAGATGGGAGTACCAGACCACCTCACATGTCTCTTGAGAAACCTGTATAAGGGCCAAGAAGCAACAGTTAGAACCGGATATGGAACAACTGATTGGTTCAGCATAGGAAAAGGAGTACGACAAGGATGTATACTGTCACCTTGCTTATTTAATATATATGCAGAGTACATCATGCGAAATGCTGGCCTGGATGAATCACAAGCGGGAATTAAGATTGCTGGGGAAAAGATCAACAACCTCAGATATGCAGATGATACCACTCTAATGGCTGAAAGTGAAAAGGATCTAAAGAGCCTCTTGCTCAGAGTAAAAGAGGAGAGCGCAAAAGTGGGCTTGAAGCTCAACATCAAAAAAACTAAGATCATGGCATCCGGCCCCATCACTCCTTGGCAAATAGAAGGGGAAGCTGTGGAAGTAGTGACAGACTTCACGTTCCTGGGATCCCAGATCACCGCAGACTGTGACTGCAGCCATGAAATTAAAAGACGCCTGCTCCTTGGGAGGAAAGCGATGGCGAACCTAAACAGCATGATAAAAAGTAGAGACATCACCCTGCCAACAAAAGTCCGCATGGTCAAAGCAATGGTATTCCCAGTAGTCATGTATGGCTGCGAGAGTTGGACTATAAGGAAGGCCGAGCGCCGAAGAATAGATTCTTTTGAACTATGGTGCTGGAGAAGACTCTTGAGAGTCCCTTGGACTGCAAGAAGAACAAATCAGTCAATCCTCAAAGAAATCAACCCTGACTGTTCCCTGGAAGGCCAGATAATGAAACTGAAGCTCAAATACTTTGGCCACCAAATGAGAAGGGAGCACTCACTGGAGAAGACCCTGATGCTGGGAAAGATTGAAGGTCAAAGAAGACGGGGACGGCAAAGGATGAGATGGTTAGACAGTGTCA
>NW_015175373.1:383747-399805 GCF_001447785.1 Gekko japonicus
ACTCCATAGCACAGTCATTGAGAGTGGCTAGAAACTCAATCTCTTTTTCCCAACTTGAACACATATTGACCCAATCAATGTGTGAGTAGTTAAAATCATCTATTACGACACAGTTTTTTTGTCTTTAACCCATTCATCATTTTATAATCCTCTGTCTTTTGATCTGGTAGGCGATAGTGAACTCCCAGTGTTAAGCTTCCTTTTGGGCCCACTATTTCAACCCATAGCATTTCCAGAAGCTAATCCAATTCTCTTACCCTCTCAATCTTACTGGCCTGTTGAACAATATCGACATAAGATTAAATAATAAAAGGTATATCTAAACATAATGCAAAATACTTTTTAAAATACACGGTGATAAAGATGAATAATATTTTAAACAGTTAATGTATGAGGTAATACAAAAGTTAAATCAAAGATGTATATGAAATCCCGAATTGTATGTATTTATGTTTGTTTGTCTGTCCATCTATTATAAAATGAAAAACTTTCTAAAAAAAAATCTTACTGGACTGTATACCCTATATACTGGACTGTATACCACCCTTACTGGACTGTATACCCTATATACTGGACTGTATACCACCCCAACTCCAACCCTTCCCCCCTACCCTTCCAATATAATTTGTAACCAGGAACCACCATACCCCTCTGATTTTCCTCATCCCACCAAGTTTCTGAAATACCCATAATGTCTATCCCCCCCCCCCCACACCCCACCCTCCCACTTCCTCGGACACTTCTAGCATTTGTGTATAAACACCTATAGTTTCCCATGCATGTTAAGCCCACAACCTTCCTCTTGCCGCCTTCAGACTTTGCCAGGCAGTCCATATCATTAGCCACAGTGTCAGTGAACAATTCTAATCCATTTCCTTGTAGAAAAGTAACAGCTGCCCCTTCATCTCTTTGAGATGAGCCATCCTGAACCAGAGTCTTTTCATCTCCTGTCGGCTTTTCCCCAATATTCAGTTTAAAAACTGCTCTGCCGCCTTCTTGATTTTAAGCACCAGCAGCCTGGTTCCTTCTCAGAACAAGTGGAGACCGTGTCTTTTGTACAGTCCCTCTTGTTGCAAAAAGCATCCCAGTGCCTAAGGAACCCTTTCACCCACACCATCATCTCATCCACACATTGAGACTCCTGATCTGTGCCTGTCTCTGGCCCTGCACATGGAACAGGTAGCACTTCTGAGACTTTCCTGTTGTAACAGCCTAAATTTTTCCTCCAGGACTTCACGACTGCATTTCCCCACATCGTTGGAGCTAACATGTACCACGACAACTGGCTCCTCCCCAGCACTATCTACCAGCCTATCTAGAACACCCGTAATGTACACTACCTTTCCACCAGGCAGGCAAGTCACCATACAATCAGTATATGGGTTTGCCACTCAGCTATCTACCTGGCAAAGGATCGAATCACCAACTACCAAGAGCCCCCCTCCCTCCCTGCCTCAGGATGGTTCCTTGGTGCAAAAGGATAACCATTCACCAGCTGAAGAAGAGGTCCCTTCTGAGGGCACATTCCCCTTATCCTCAGCACAGTGCCCTGCTCAACCCTCATGCTCCCTGACAGCAGCAGGGCTGTCATATTCAGAGTGGGACATATCTAACAAGTCCCCGAAAGTCTTCTCCATGCACCTGACTGTTCCTGCTCCTTCTCAGAGCTCAGCTGATGCTTAGTGCATAATTTTTGTTTCTACTGATCATAGATGCTTGTATATATCCATACCTATGAGCACAAATGCCTATATATAAGCTCCAATGCTTGTATATGTCCATACCTATGTGCACATATATGTATATATATGCCTATATGTAGGCATTTGTGCACATAGGTATGGACATATACAAGCATCTGTGACATTAGAAACAAACATTATGTACTAAGCCAACCCACGACTCATATACAATGTGCAAATTAAGAATATTTTGCCTACCTTACTATTTATGGGGAAGAGAAATGAGTTTGACATTGTAACTTCAAGCCTTGTTGAGCCATCCTTCTGACTTCAAACTTATTGGCTCTTGTCTCTGTAAGAACTAGAAATCTGCAACCTAGGCAACTGTAAGAACTACTAAACTGTCTTTAAAATGAGCGGAGGTTTTTCAAGAAGATGAACTCTGCACCGAATAGTACATTGTCTGTTTTCCCCTACAAGGACACATGGTAGAATCTGCATACACATATATTTGGATATGGACACTTACAATTTGTCTATATAGCATACCTAATTTTTATGACTAAAAGAAAAATAGCAAATATGAAAGATAAGTGAAATAAGTATTTTTCTTCATGTATACACCAACACTGCACATTGGGCAGTCAGTGAGAAAAATGAAAATGAATTATGCTGATCTTGCTAAAAAAGAAAACTGTATGGTGCACCCCCTATTTGATTGTAAAAGGGAGGTCACATTTAGGGCCCAGTGAGATGTTCAAAGCCTTTACTGGAGTCAGTCAACTAAAACTATTAAAGACTGACAAGATATAAGGTCAAGATGGGTTATGTTTTTTTCAGCCATCTAATGGGTCTGTAGAGCAGAAATATTCCAGGTAATGTGGCATTGTGTCAGGTTCCCAGTCAAATCACTCTCCACACACACTTTGGCAGTGACTGCTTTATTTAGACATATGAGATGCTGTGGGTTCAAGCTCTTTGTTAGGGCTGATTTGTAAATATAGGTAGAAACCCCAAAATTCTATGCATACCTACGTCAGCGTTACTACAGTGACTCTGAAAGATATACAGTCACTATCTAGCCAGTCACAGTCTTCTCCAAGGACTCGTGTGAAAGATGTCTTGGGGCCCCTTAGGAAAATTGCCAAGCAATCCTCCCTAGTGAACTACACACACTCAGCCCCCCAAAAAGGAATTCAATGGCAAACAAGAGCAGCGATAAGGATACAGAATACAAGCAGTGTAAATTAAGCATGGACAATGCAACCAATTCAGCCAGCCTGTTCCAGTGCCAGATGCTCAAGTTTGACATACTGCCCCCCCTCCCAAGTTCTCACCACCACCACCACCCGGCTTGTGAGGATGGCTACAATGGAATTCTTTTTATTAGGTGAGCTGCTCTAACATGCTTTGAGAGGACCCATTCATTCTGTTCAGGCCCAACATCCTTCCACTTGACTAAATAATACAACTGACCTCTCTTAATTCTGGAGTCAAGAATTGTTTCCACTACTTGGTGGAGTTGCCCATCGATCAGACGAGGTGGTGGAGCTGGAGGAAGAGGAGTCCAGGGCGAGGGGCCAGGATCCCTTTTCAGGAGGCTGTAATGAAACACAGGATGTAAAGAACCATGTAATTTAGGTAGTTCAACTTTAACAGCCACCTTATTGATAGCATGTATAACCTTAAAGGGTTCTGTGTACTTCCACCCCAGCTTTCTTCTGGGTTGCAATCCCTTAATGTGCTTAGTGGATATATATACAGAGTCACCAGGAGTTGTCCCACTCAGGGCTCCTTTTGCCATCTGCAAAACGCTTGTAGTCCTCTTTGGCTTTGCTCAACGTCTTTTGCAATGCGTCCCAATTTCTTGTCATGGTAGACCACCATATTTGGGCATCCCCTGGCTCTCTTAAGTCCACTATAGGGAGGGGTGTTCCTTCATACCCAAGTACCGCCATGAAGGGAGACATCCCAATGGAGTTGTGGAGAGAGTTACTGTAACTATACTCCGCAAAAGGCAATAACTGCACCCAATTGTCTTGCTGGTGATTGACATAGCATCTTAAAAATTGTTCTAGAATCTGGTTGGTGCGCTCGGTTTGGCCATCCGTCTCGGGATGGTGACTGATGCTTAGTCCTCGCTCTACCCCCAGTAAAGCAATTAATTCCTTACAGAACTTAGCAACGAACTGTGTACCCAGGTCGGATATTACCTTTCTTGGCAATGTATGCAGCCATATCACTTGTTGTAAAAACATGGAAGCCAGTTGTTTGGCAGTGGGTATTTGTTTACATGGGACAAAGTGGGCTTGCTTAGAGAACAAGTCAACTACCACCCAGATGACTGTTTTTTTCTTTGACTCTGAGGCAAATCCGTTATAAAATCCATGAAAATTACAGCCCAAGGTGTCTTAGGGGTTTCTAAGGGCTGGAGTCGACCAGGTATTTCCCCCACCCCTTTTGTTCATCAAACAGGTTTGGCATGTAGCCACATACTTGAAGATGTCATCATTGTCGTCATCATCATCATCATCATCATCATCATCATTATTATTATTAATAATAATAATATTTATTTATTCAATTTGTACCCCACTCTCCCCAGAAACAGGCTCAGGGCAGCTTACATTAGTTGGTACATAAATAACCATTAAAATCTATATAAAAACATTTAAACAATTCAATTACAAATAAGAACGTAAAATCCTAAAATCATAAAGTGCTGGAAATATTTCTTTAGATACTTCAGATGGCGTACTAACGAATGCATACATGCCTTTCCTCATGCCTGGCCACCAAAACTGCCTTTGTATTAAATGCAAAGTCTTTAGATAGCCAAAGTGGCCAGACATCTTGTTGTCGTGACTATGGGTCAAACTCTCCCCCCTCAGTGCCTCGGGTATGTATGTTTTATCTCCTCTGCACCAACTCCCATTGTCCTGTTGGCACAACCCCTCCTTTTCCACCGTCTCTAAGTCACGGTGGGTAAGCGCAGTCTTCAACTTTTCCAACCAGTCACCTTGCTCTGCCTCCCTCCCCGCTTTCGCCTGGCTATGTGTTAGCACAGCCTCTCCTAACTGGGCGAGAGAAAACACAGTGTCTATTACCTCATCGCACTGACTAGCATGCTGTGGGAGGTGAGAGAGGGCATCAGCCAGAAAATTAGCCCTCCCTGGGAGGTGCTTTAGGGTGAATCGAAACAGAGAAAAATTCCGCCCATCTGAGTTGCTTGGTGTTAAGGCGACGGGGCATTTTCAGAGCTTCTAGATTTTTATGGTCTGTCTATACTACAAACAATACTCTTGCCCCCTCCAACCAATGCTTCCACATGGTCAGCACCAACTTAACAGCCGCAGCTTCCTTGTCCCAAACTGCCTAATTTCATTTTGTCCCAGAGAACTTTTTGGAAACATAAGCAAGGGGGTGCATCTTTCCATCCGGGCCTCTTTGCAGGATTGCCCCCCCCCCATCGCCACATCGGACACATCCACCTGAACAATGAAACCTTTCATTTCATCTGGATGATGTATGATGGGTTCTGAGGTGAACAGCACTTTTAAATTCTCAAACGCCTCTTGGCACGCAGAAGTCCATTGTAGTTTACTCCCCCCCCTCACCTCTGGACTTTTCCCTTTGGTCTTTAACAGATCCATTAGGGGCAAAGACACTTGGGCAAAATTGGGGACGATTGCGCAATAGAAGTTAGCAAATCCTAAAAAGGATTGTAATTGTCTCCACGTGTGTGGGGCTTCCCACCCCACCACATCTTGTACTTTTTTGGGATCCATTCCCAAACCTTGCTGAGTGATTGGTAGCCTAGAAAATCTATCTCCGATTTATGGAACTCACACTTGGACAGTTTTGCATAGAGGTGGTTATCACAGAGGGCTGATAGCACCTCCCGCACTAGTTTCACATGTGAGTCCATGTCTTGTGTGTACACATGTCATCGAGATACACCACAACCCCCTTGAATAGGTGCTTGTGTAACACTTCATTAATCAAGTTCATAAACACACCCAGGACTCCAGCCAATCCAAACGGCATAACCAAGTACTCAAATTGTCCCAATGGGGTGTTAAATGCAGTCTCATGCTCATCTCCCTCCCGTATTCACACTTGGAAGTAGGCGTCTCTTAAATCCAACTTGGTGAATATTTTTCCCCTAAGCAATCTCTGCCAATAAGTCTTTAATCAGAGGCAAAGGGTAGGCATTTGACATAGACACAGCGTTCAGACCCCGGTAATCCATACACAACCTTAGCCCCCTATCCTTCTTTTTCCGGAACAGCACTGGTGCAGCAAAAGGGGACGTGGCTGGCCAGATGAAACCCCGCTCCAGGTTTATGTCAATGAAGTGGTGTAGTTCTTCCCTTTCAGTGGGGTTCATGGCGTACAGCTTTCCTTTAGGCATTTTGTGTCCTGGCAAGATTTCTATGGCACAGTCAGTCTTTCAGTGAGGGGGTAACTCGTCTGCTTCCCTCTCCTCTAACACCCGTCCTAAGTCTCTATATTTGGGAGGGATGGCATTTAACTCCTCACGTGCCAGGCAAACCCGCTCAGGTGTGGGGCAGGGCTTCTCCCCCCATGCCGGGTTTCATTGATGCTCCTTACAGTGGGAATCTGGAAAAGTCAGAGTCCCCTGGCTCCACTGTACATATGGGTCATGGGCTGCCAGCCAAGGGTTACCCAATACCATGGGGAACTGAGTTGTGGGGTGCACTATAAACGAACTCTGCTCCCAATGTCCAGAAACTCCTACAGGCAACTCAACAGTCTGGTATTGGCATGACTACATAGTGGTATCATCCATCTGAATAAACACCACCAGTTCTTTTAGTTTCGTCACCCCAGCCCCGTAAGTAAGGTTGGGCTCATTAAGTCCCGAGAACACCTGGAGTCAATGAGGGCCCTCACCTGCACTGGGGTCCCAGCCCCGGGGTTTAAAATAGTAACAGTCACAAAAAACAGGGAGGTATAGGTTCTCACTGATTCTCACACCGGGGCATCATGGATCTGCTGGCTGGTGCTTTTCAGAGCAGGTCCTGTCCTTTTCCCTGCACCTGAGGCTTGTCACCATTGCTGGAGGAGGTCATCCCCAACTAGGGGAATTCCGTGGCTTGCAGTGCTCTTAGGGGACTTGGGTCTCTTCCCAGGTAGCTTTCCCTTCTTTTCATGCTGCTCCCAGTCCTCATGCCTCTCACAGTCCTCAGGTTGGGTCCAGGCACAGTCAGCCGCAAAGTGACCGGGCTTGCCACACTGCAGGTACAGGCCTTTTTTCAAGCTATGGGTACCCACCAGTTAGTGATCCTCTACCCCGTGCTCCTCTTAGCCCCCTGCCACCCTGGGCCAGGGTCTTATGTTCATAGAGCTTTACCAGGTTATGGTGGTTCTCTGCTTCACATGCCACCTGGATCCACCCTGCCAAGGTAAATGGGTTATCTTGGGCTAGCACCTTTTCTAGGATGATAGTGTTTAAGCCCGCCCGGTAGAACTTGATCAGGACTTCCTCTGGCCATCCCAGTAGCTGCGGTGGCTTTGAATTTGTCCGAATATGCCTGGACCAAGCGTGTACCTTGGTGGATCCCCTTCAGGTAGGTTTGAGCTTTCTCCAGTTCCAGGGGATCCTCGAACTGATGCCGTAGGGCCTGCATGAAGGCGTCGACATCTTTTAGCTCTGGTGCTGCCACATTGTAGAGACCTACGAACCAGTCAGAGGCTCTGTCCTGCAGCCCAGAGCCCACAAAATCCACTCTTTGTTCATCTGAAGCAAAGGTGTGGCTCCACTCCCACAACATCTTCTACACTTGTATTGTGAAGAACGCCAACTTGGTGGGGCTTCCGTCGAAGGTTGCTTCCAAGGCATCTTGGGGTCTTTCGCGCTCCATACCGAC
The DNA here is from genome assembly GCF_001447785.1 of Gekko japonicus. Lineage (NCBI taxonomy): Eukaryota > Metazoa > Chordata > Lepidosauria > Squamata > Gekkonidae > Gekko > Gekko japonicus. The sequence continues at coordinate 391,324 of NW_015175373.1, forward strand.
CTTGTGAGGTGGTAGGGCCAGTTGAGGTAACTGTTCAGTTTTGTCCCCGCCCCCTTCTTCCTCTTCTTCGGAAGATTCAGATACCTTCTCCGTCAATTCTTTCACCAACTTCAGTAGATTTCTCACCAAATACTGGAATCCATCTTTCAACTCCTTCAAATCTGAGCACAAGCTGGAGTGGGTCTTTTTCACAGAAGAATCCTCTTTCCACTCATCCTGCATCTTTCCCAGCTCTGGGTCTTGTTGGAAAGTGCATGAGACACGGCACCATTCCCATTCATTCCTACCCCAGGCTCCTCGGAATCCCAAGGTGCTCCCCAACCAGGCCGGATCATTCCAGCGATCGGAGAGCTGGAAGAAGACTTGCTTCTTGGGGCACGCACCTGTGTTCTTGGCAGTTTTCTTATGGGGGTCAGGCGCAAGGTTCTCGGACCTGGTGCTCATGCCTGCTTCTCCGTCTCCATCATCGTTCCCCATACCTAATGAGGAGGGGGATTCAGGTAGGAGCGAAGAGGGAGTCCTAACAATCTGTCAGGTTCCCAGTCAAATCACTTTCCACACACACTTTGGCAGTAATTGCTTTATTTAGAGATATGAGATGCTGTGGGTTCAAGCTCTTTGTTAGGACTGATTTGCAAAGGCAGGAAAGGAGAAGATATAGGTAGAAACCCCAAAATTCCATGCACACCTACGTCAGCATTACTACAGTGACTCTGAAAGATATACAGTCACTATCTAGCCAGGCACAGTCTTCTCCAAAGATGTCTTGGGGCCTCCTTAGGAAAATTACCAAGCAATCCTCCCTAGTGAACTATACACACTCCCCCCCCCCCAGGAATTCAATGGCAAATGAGAGCAGCGATAAGGATACAGAATACAAGCAGTGTAAATTAAGCATGGACAATGCAACCAATTCAGCCAGCCTGTTCCGGTGTCAGACGCTCGAGTTTGACACATCGCAATGACAATGCACAACTATAGAGATCTGGTGTGGGTGGAGGAAGGACAGAGAAACACAAAGATCTTCAGTTAATCATTAATGTCTTGGAAGCATTTATCACACCTTCCTTCTATCAGTTGCATCTTGAATCCTTATCAGTGAAGGGGGAAAGGGTGAAATGTAAATAAGCCATTGTGTAGCCATGTTTGTGAAAGCCAAGTAAAGAACTGAAGGAAGCATTTGACCTAGCGCTGATCCAGCACTGTTATCTGTGCCTTTAGCCAAAGTCTGCAAAAGTCTGCATTCTTTGCCTTATATGGGCCAACTAGCCCTTAATCTATATCCTGTTCTCTTTATCATAGGAGTCAGCAATTCTTCTCATGTTTGAAATGTGAAATATGTAGTAATATTCTTTAAAGTATGTTAAGAAGGAAGTATAGATTGCTTGCTTATTGGTTAAGATCTGGTGCAATATTGAGCAGGCATGCATTGATTGGCTATGTGTTACTGCATTCTTATGATGTAAAATTTGCTATAAGTACCAAAGATGAACAATGTAATGGTGTTACTGTCTTGAACTCTTGTAAAGATAGATACTTTCCTTGATCATGATCAACTAATAAAGAAGTTGCTTCTACTGGTTAGTTGTTCACTTATTTGGACCCCTTTGATCGAACCCAGTGAAATTTTATTTCCCCATCATCATACTCTTATGAGAGAAATTTAATAATGCAAGACTGAAAGGGCGTGTGTTTAAGATATATGAAAAAAGTGTCACTTTTATGATTCACTTCAAAATGCTGGACAACCAGACTGAATGTGTAGTCTTTATACCTAAATGTAGCTGAAGAAACAGTTTTCTTCCCCCATCTCCAAAAGCTTCAGTCAATAATGGCCGTACTTGGTGTAGCATGCTGTGAATTCTGGGGTAGTGAGAAATATCCAAAGAGGCAACTGTCCACACAGCCTTGTGTAAAAGTTATTTACAAGTTTATTTACACAAGAGAGAAGATGCTGGTATGCACTGACAAAGTGTTTCGCCATACACACATCCATAAGCAGAGAAAAAATTGTACAATACATGATTACTTATATACATACAGCTGTGTGTGAGCTGGGGGTATATATACATTCTGCTCCCATAGAACAGAATGGGAACTCTCTTGTTGGCAGCCTGTCAGGTTCAATAGAGCAGTAGCAGTCAACAACGATTCATAAGAATAGGTTGCTTTAATACAAGTCACTATTGATACACTTTCATGGTCATTGTCAGGAATGAAACTCAAAGCCAAGCATGTACAGATATAGACAGTAAAAAAAAAAAAAAGGTTAAGTCAATGAATACAGTTTGCGCTCAGCAGAAATTCGAGCGGGAGAAAACCAAGGCGAGAGATAGCCTTTCAGTCATTTGGTTCACACCAGCCAGATTGGGAACGGACCTATCAATGGTTCTCACAGTCTTACCTATTACAAAGGCAGCAAAAGCATTCCAAGGTCAAAACAAGAGATAAAGCGCACAGGGAGGATGAGAACAGAGCAATGCAGGCTAATTCCCCCCATCATACAGCAGGCAGGTTACACAGAGCATACACAGAATGCAAATGGCAGTTTACTGACACAACCAGAGCTGCCTGTCACGCTTTGGAGGGCCGCTATAAGGTGTTTCCAGGGCTGCAGAAGGACTGCAGAATTCCATCCCCCCACAAGTTGCCTTGACCATGAATCCACTGAGGCCAGTGTGTCTGGCTCACAAATCGCCGCCAGAAACCTCCATGACAAACAGGGCAGTTTGCAGCCCTTGGGTGATTCATGGGAGGTGCAGTTTCATGAACCAGGGCCTCACAAACCACAAACTGGCCAAGTTTGTGACAGACTTAGGTTCATGATGAGGTTCATGCCCATCCTTATTGTGATCCCTGAATTGGATGGAAAGGCAGTAGAGAAATATTTAAAATAAACAAACAATAGTTGTATAATATACTCGTATTGTCACAACAGGAACAGTCTGCTTTGGAAATGTTGGAAAAATGTTTCCTCTCTTCATTACAGCAGTTTTTTAGGTACTTAGAGGAATACCATGCTGTGTGTTTTCACGTGTACAATGGGTTTTTTCCCTCCCCTTCCTATGATTTGGACTCTTCACCTGATTGCTCAAGGTTCTTGCTATTAAACACAAGAGGCTACCAAGCATTGCTGCCAAAAATAGTATTCTATCAGTCAAGAGCAATCAGAAGCTGCAGTCAGTCAAAGTCAATACAGAGAATTCTAGCAAAATTTAACAGGACTGACTTTATAAAAGCTGTCTAATAAAAAGTGAACCTGTGCCAAGGAGAATCAGGATTATTACACAAATAAGCCCCCATGTCAGGGTCTGCCAGATGTAGAACACCCTGCATGTGGACAGCTAAAACATGAGTTCTGGGGCAAAAAATGATTTTGTTTCCATTTGGCTGTATGATGGAACAGGCCTACTGGACTTGCAGGCCCTGATCTGCCCACTCCCTCTTTTGGGTTACCACCTCCTGGAGGGGCTATTCCACTTCCTTTCATTAGGGTATTCACTGCCACCACCTGCTCTTTTTTGAGGTTTCTGCTGAGAGAAACAGTTCCCCTTCCTAGTTCTGAGGCCTGGCCTCAAGATCTCCTGCAACCCAGCACCTTGTTACCAATTTTAAAAAAAAGAAAGTTCATAAACATACTTTAGCACCACACCAGATCAGCAAAATGGAAGAGCTTTCTCCTTCAGGTCACTCCCCGATGTAAAGATTGCCAGCACTGAATGTGTTGGCCTGGTGTGGGGTGCCTAGGAGAGTTTGGCCATTTGGTTGGTGTACCATCTGCCTAATGTACCTCCAAATGCCCCATCTGACCTGTTGGAGGCTTTATCTAGCTGGGCCTTGGAGTACCCCAAGCTTTTAGTCCTGGGAAACTTCAACATCCATGTGGATGATGCAGCCTTCTCTCAAGCCATGGACCTAGTGTCATCCATGGTGGCACTGGGACTTTCCCAGTTTGTTTCGACTCCCACACACCAAGCAGGCCACACGTCGGATCTTATCTTTGCATCAGGGATTACGGTGGACCGGATTACTGCTGATGCAGTTCCATGGTTGGACCACCTTGTCCTGAAGGCCCAGCTGGGTATCCCTAACCTTTCCTGTTTAGGCGGCGAGTGAATTTATGCTTGCCTGTGGAGTCAAATGGACCTTAACAGGTTCCAGGAAGCTCTGTGGGATTCGATTCCCTTTGACGGCCCCGTGGATGTGCTGGTGGAAGACTAGTATTCCTGCCTTTCCACAGCCTTTAACGAGGTTGCTCACAAGCGCCCTCTTCACCCTTGTACCAAATGTTAGCCAAACTGCTTTATCTACAGCAGATGGCAAACTAAATTTAATATGGGTTCCTGCCAAAGTTTACGGAAGTCCAGTTCACCCCAAGAATGTCCCAGTGAGAGAGACAAGACTGGTGAATTCAAAACAATTTGTCTTTTACTGAAGAATATCATAATCGCATACACACAAAACAGAATCTCACACACATACAATCAAGTTCCTTAGAAGTACAGAAATAGAAAAATAGTTCCTTTTCACTTAGGAGGTAGGTAGGTACACGTTCATACTTATCTTTTCCTGAAGCCTTGGCCAGCGTTGTCCGAAGACGTTTCCGTGGTCATGTGGCCGGCATGACTAAACACCAAGGTGCACGGAATGCTGTTACCTTCCCACTGAAGTGGTACCTATTTATCTACTTGCAATTTCTTGCTTTCGAACGGCTAGGTTGGCAGGAGCTGGAACTAGAGACGGGAGCTCACTCCGTCATGCGGCAACTCGGGTCTCGAACTGCTGAACTACCGACCTTCCACAGCCTGCAGTTCAGCGTCTTAACCACATGAGCCACTGCAGCTCCTTCCAAGATAATAGTAGAGACTGCCTCTCCCCATATGAGCCCTGGAGGTCACTGAGGTCTGCAAATCAACATCTCTTAACAATTCCCAGGCCCAGGGACATTTGACTAGCCTCAACCAGGGCCAGTGCTTTTTCGGCCCTGGCCCCTATCTGGTGGAATTAGCTCCCAGTTGAGATCCAGGCCCTGTGGGAGCTATTACACTTCCACAGGGCAAGACAGAGCTTCCCACGGGCATGGAAAGGGGGCAAGTATTTAGCCAGAAAGTATGTTTATTTTCTTATCTAAGACAGGAAAGAAAATGGGAAATCAAGATGAAAGCACAAGACAGCAGGATTACCTGAAAATCTACATGATTGCTGTGGTCACCATCCAAGGCGCTGCTTCAGGTCCCATCCCCCCCCCCTTCCCCGGTAATCTTCTGAGATTGTGGATGGCAACTCAGGGATAGGAACTTCTTGGCTGCAGTATCAAAACTCTGGAACTCTTTCCCCAGAGAAACTTGCCCACACCCTTTTGTTGCTGTCTTCCACCCACAGATGAAGACTTTTATGCTTTGTCTGGTGTTTCCTCAGGGATCTCTCCTTCCTGCCCTATTTTTAACTGCTGGTTTTAAATGTATGTTGTATTGTATGCATATTTTCACTTTGTTTTAATTGTTTGAATAATGTGTTTTTGTTTGGTTTTAATGTTTTTAAGATGGGTTTTAATTACACGTGTTTTTAAGAGGGGTTTTTATTATGCATGTTTTGAATCTGTTAGCTGCCTTCGTGGTGCAGAATGTGGCAAATACTGTAGTAACTAATCATGCAGTCCAGGGGTAGCCTCAGCTCCCCTATACCATGCAGAAGTAAAGAGGAATGGACCAGCTGGAGCAGCCTGCTGGGCAACAACCTACATACAGCAGCATTTGGCCCCACCCCATCAGTTTACAAAACAGGACAGTCTGCTCTCCAGGTAGTAGGCCCATTGAAGCTGGGCTTGCCTAAGAGGCCAGTAATACACCTATTCATTCATTCATTCATTCATTCATCCATCACCTTTTTGAGGCATTTGTCTCACCAGTACCAAAGAGACATTTTAAAAAGAAAATTGTACATTCAGCAAGGTAAAATTACATTAAAACGGTGTGGCATAAAAATTAAGATAAAATTATCCAAAAGATAATTAAGATAAAATTATCCAGAAGCATACATAAACTGTTCACAGATCTTTATTTTAGCTAGCGAGTACTTAGCCGCCTGCAAGGTGATACAGGGATTTCTATCCAACAAGAGGTACATTAGTAGCTGGTCTTCTGGAAGACCCTGAACATTATGCAAGAGAGGTCTAATAATTATATTCCTTGGCTCCAAATAAAGATTACAATAAAATAATACATGAGCTAATTGTTTGGGAACCCCAGCCCTAAAAAGACAATACCTTTCACTAAAAGGGTTCCTGAATATCAGATAAAATAGCTGAGGGAAAGATATTAAACCATGCAAGCATAAGGGCTCTGCAATCTCATGAGATGATTCTAAATTGGATAGAGAGGCAGCTGCAGTACCATAGTCTGGTGTGACACCATGGGACGCAGAAGAGCAAAATCTGTTTGCTAGAGAACACAAGACTTGCCTTTCCATGTCTAACAGGGGTGACACAACAGTCTAAAAACTTGCTCCCTCTCCAGCATCAGAAGAGAGTCAAGGTTTAAAAATCTTTTAAACTATCAACCCCCACTGCTCTTTTGTCCTTGGAATTTGAACTTCTGATATGAAGTGGTGCCTTTCTGTGGATTTGGTGTTTTAGTGCCTTAGTGTTAAACAGAGCAGCTGGTGAGTGTTGTTTCTCTTCCATTACTATGGGCACTAAAACTTGCAGTCATATAATTTCCGGCTCTCCACCTTTTTCAAGGACTGCTAAACAACTCAAAATAGATTTATTTATTTATTTATTTATTACTTCATTTATACCCCACCCTCCCCACGAGCATGAACTATATCCTCTAGAGACCTTAGGAGACCTTACTATAACTCCTACAGATAACAGAGATGCAATAGTTGACACAGAACTCCCCTCTTTGGCTGATAGCTTACTTTCTCTTGGAGAAGTTTCATTGCCTGACCAGGAACCTCTTAAGGATAAACCAGAGAAAGTGTTAAATGAATATGCCAGTCAAGACCAGCAATTGTCTATTTTTGACTTTGTGGCAAAACAATGCTAACTAACAGCTAAAATGGTAATTGGGATATATGAGCAACTTGCCTTTGTGAACAATGAAGTAGTGACACTGTTGGCAGCCTTTGCATCCTTCATTCAAAAATATTTGGGACGGAAAGCTCAAACAGCTGGGCTTCCAGAATCTTATCACAAAGAATTAATTACTGAAGAGACAGCTGATGTTGTTATGTTGCAGAAACAGTCGACCTTGAATTACAATCAATCTGTAATGGGTAATAATGATGAGTTTGTTACTCGAACTAACAGATTTTGCAGCTGAATCAGGTTGCACTCTGTATTAATCTAAATAACTGGCATCTCTGGCACTCCCATAGTCGCATCATAGATCCCTGAGTCAACTTTTACTAATCGAACCTCAATTTGTTGACTTAATTGCCATTAACTGGCCCCTTCCATTTCAGCAGCCAAAATAATTCTCCTAACTTTCGAACAATCTACCTTGCCACTCATGTTGTTGAAAATGAAATCTCTACTGCAATATTACTCTTGTTTGAGTATTTCAGGATATGATTGTTTCTCCACTTATTCCCAACACAAACATAAAGAGGCCCTCTACTTTACAGGCAAGTGAAATGGCCGATAGGAAGAAAAATAAGGAGTCACCTCCTGTTAGTAAACCTTTAGGACCTCTAAATCAGACTTCAGTTGTGGCTGAGAATGCCTATTCATATCACCGGTCTAGAACATCAATGAAAGGGGATCAAGCCAAAATCATTGATAACCTCACTGAACTTAAGAATTCACTAACCACCCTAAGTTACTTTGTGAAGTCACCTAAGTTGCATGTTTCTATGGCTCAGGATAACACCCAGAATATTATGTCAACTCAAAGACCAACAAGCTACCAATGACCTCCACTCAGAATTCTGAACCTTCTTTGCTCAACCTGCCTATAAATTGTCATATAGAGCCAGTTCATCCATCTTCAGGAGAGGATATAAATCTCCCTGCTTTGAAGAGCTCTTTAGAAAAGCCAGTTATAATTGAGTGACTAAATAAAATTAATGAGGCTATGTCCTTAAAAGTACTGTCATGGAATATTGCTGGCTCGAAAAGAAAATTAGGAGACAGTGATTTTTTTTAAAAAAAATTCAGTATAGATTTGATATCATTTTATTACAGGAAACATGGTTTGAAGCAGATATTTTTCTAAAACATTATTCTATGTTTTCTGTACCTGCAGTGGCCACTAACCCTTGAGATCACCATATACGATCCTTCCAGCATGACCTCCCCTGGCACAAATAATTCTTATTAAATCCCTCAGTATCAAGTTGTTGCTTTGTAATGTATATCCCCCCCTTGAAAGTTGTGCAGTTCTCCAGGCTCAGTGGGATACCACAATTACATTGTGGATTTAGAGGCAAAATATCCACTAGCCAAAACTTTTTTAGCTAGTGATTTCAATGCTAGAAT
>NW_015175373.1:399823-405886 GCF_001447785.1 Gekko japonicus
AAGACCGCCCTTCCTTAAGATCAGTCATGGGTCTTGATATGAAAGATGTCCCCCCCGTCCTTTATTCTTCCGTAAGAGAATCCAAAGATTGACTAATTAAGTTGGGGCTCTTTTGACTGATTTTACTACTTTTTCTGCTAAACTGGTCCTAAATGGTACTTTCCCCAAGACTGCCCAGGTGAATGTATATTTAGCTGCTGTCAGGAAAGCAGTGCTATTTATTACATAATTATTTCCCCTGAGCTGAGAAGGTTTATCTGGGAGGTCTGTGTGGGAGATCAGGTAGACAGTGATCATTTCCCATTAATGGTTACTTTAAAGTACTACTTGTCTTCCCCTTTACAACATTCTCCCCTTACGTTAAGGTGGTCCTATTTGTCTCCCTCCCTGTCTTTCTCTCACTTTCTATTTAGTTTTTTTTAAATAAAATTTGTATTTATTTATAAATATATGTGATAAAATGTGATATATGTGATATATAAATGTGATAAAATACAAAGATTCTGGAAAATTACCAAGCAATTGATAAAAGATATCACAGAAATAGACTTACCATTGAAACCAAAAATCTTTCTATTAAACATAACACCTGATGACATTAAGTATAATGAGACATGTATTATTGCATATGTAGCTACAATGTCGAGAATATGTATAGCAAAGAACTGGAAGATCGCTAGTCGCCGAGTAAGGAAGAGTTGATAAGCAAGCTTTTTGATGTAATAGAAATGGATAAACTAAACATGTTTTGGGCGGGAAAAACGGAAGATAAATTTCTCCAGTAGCAATCTTGACCAACAAAGATTGGTCTGTCTCAGGAAAAGATGATCAAACCCTACATGAATGGCTCAGGGCAGGGATAGCGCGTCCTATAGACTGGTTACATAAAGGGAAAATCCTAGACAAAGATCCCCTGGAAAGGAAAGCACAAATTCAGATTCATTGGTTCAGATACTTTCAAGCTAGAGACTACATAGAAAAACTTATACGAACTGGCACATCGTTCACTCACTTAACCAAATTTGAAACAATTTTTTAAAACTATGATGGGGAATCAAAAGGTGTAGTATCCTCCATACAGCAAATCTTACTCAGAAATCTTAAGGGTAAACAATTTACTTAAAAAAAAAAATGGCAAGGAGATTTGGGCAAAGAAATTCCAGATTCATTTTGGGAACAGGTCTGGCACACCCCATCAAATAACTCAAAGGTATTCAACATAAGCTTTCAGTTTTTTTAAATGTAAACTTGCTGGTACTACACCCCTCAAAGACTGAAAAACATATACAAAACAGTTAGCCCACTATGCTGGAAGGGTTGTGATCACCCTGGAACATTATGGCACTGCTGGTGGGAATGCCCTTTTATCCAGTATAGCTGCGACTATAAGTCAGATAGTTAACTTGCCAATTCCTTTCAGTTCGAAACTTTTCTTACTAGAAATTTGGCCTGAACCCTCTCCTCCAACACAAACAAAAAAAGAAATAATCTCCATACTAATAGCTGCAGCCAGACTCTCCATTGCAGCTAGGTGGAAATCAGATTCAAGTCCCCCTCTAGAGTTATGGTACGACAAAATTTGGACACAATTTATTATGGGAAAAATAGTGAATGGAATTACCAATCAGTCAAACGAGAATTATCAATCACCTTTTGTGTGTAAGTGGTTCCCTATAATTCAGTTCCTCTCAGAAAAGGAAGTGATTCCTCCACTGGCCAAGGATAATCTCTGGCTCTGGTTTTGAAAATAACACCTTTTAAATATGCACGCTGACCAGTGCTATTATCCTGCTCTTATGCTGATGTAAGCATTTAGGTATACAACCTGTCCATAATTATGTTTATGGTTTGTATTAATGAATCAGAACCTATGTTGTACTGTTGTAATGTTCACTATATTATTGTGATTAAATTGTTTTGTTTTGTCATGTGGTTATGTTGTTGCTATGAGATATTATGTTCTTAACTGTTATGTATGGGGGGGGCAAGAACAGTCTCCCCTTCTAATTACAGGATCCCTATTTTGCCATAGAAGGATTAAATGGACCAAAAGAGCAGCAGAGGATGTCTCTAGGTTGTTTAAATCTGAACCTTTGACTGTTCTTAATAATCAATTATCTAATGCTTCTAATGAGAGCTGTGCTTTTTCTTTATATGATAATCTTATTGCTAACATTAGTTCTGCTATTCGGTCACAATCCACAGCCCACAAGTCCAGAATAAACAAAAGCAAATCTTCCCCCCGGTTTGATCGGGACTGTCAGGCACTGAAAGACTAGTTATGAACACTGTATTGAACCTATTGGAATAGTGGTGCAAAAATTCTCCCAGCAAAGTATTTTAGGCTAAAAAAGCAATTCCAAATCACTGTAGCTCAGAAAAACAACATGGCACTAAGAGAAAGATGGAGTTTATTAATTAATGCATCACTAAATAACAACAACAAACAATTTTGGGCCCTCGTCTCAGGTGCTTTATCCCATAGATCTGCCCCCCTTGATTGTCTAATCCTGGCCCAGACCTGGAAGGACCATTTTACAAATATCTTTTGTGGTCCCCTAAGTTCATAGTGCTGAGTTATCAAATTTCATTCTTTCTGACCTTACTGAATGGTTGCCAGTGAGTAGTAATGAAATTTGCTTAATCAGCTAAAGATGGGGAAGGCCCCTGGTCCTGATGGACTCCCTCCTGAACTGTTCAAGAAATACTTGACATGGTGGGCCTCCCCCCTAGCTACTCTCCTCTCATTGATAAAACAGGGAGAATGCCTGATTCTTGGAAAAGGGCCATAGTAGTCCCAATCCATAAATAAGGAGACTCACATTTGACAGGAAATTACCGCCCAATTAGTATTTTGTCCATCATTGGTAAGCTTTATGCAAGGCATTTACTAGACAAGCTCTCCTCTTGGATGAATGACCAAAATTTTTGGGTAGGGAACAGATTGGGTTTTGTGCTGGTAGATCCACTCTCAACCACTGTTTTATCCTAGCCCATCTGGCTGAGAAATATGCCAGCTTTGGCAGGAAGTAACTGTTTGCAGCCTTTCCTGAACAGTGCCTTTGATTCTATTCCCAGAAATCTTTTGTGGGAGAAATTTAATAAGACTTCAATTGATAAGTTTGATACACCCAACCCAGGAGGATCAGGCAAGAGAGGAATAGCCACCATGTGGGGTGGCTGTGAGCCTTAATGTAGCAGTACCAGACAGGTGTAGCCAGAAAATTTTGGTTGGTGGGGCATTGGGAAATCCTGTGGAATACCTGTTCATCACTTGCTCATACAGCAAGTTTTTTTTTAATAAAAAAGCAACTAACAGGTGCCTCGTTGCTGCTGCCACTGTCACTACTGCTACTACTGAAATGCCTTGACACATTCTGGCCAGGGCTTGGTGCAACACCTGACCCACTGCAGCAAGTAAGAGGGAGGGGGAGGGCTGAAAGGCGGGCAAACTCAAGACAAAGAAAACTGTGGAGGAAGACTTCTTGACTTTCTGTCTCCCCATGACTAAAGAACTGACACACCCCCTTTCAGCAGCTTGTTGGCAGCCTTGCAAAGCCAGTGGGCACTGAGGAGGAGAGAGGGAGAAAGAGGGGGGCGCACAGGAGGTGGAGGAGGAGGCAGGCGCCTGGTTGCTGCTGCCACCACTACTGCTGCTAAGTGCCTTGGTGCATTCTGGCCAGGGCTGGTGTGATTAATCCTTGGTGAGGCAGCTAACAAGCACTCCAGCTGCACAGCCTCCACTTCCGTGCCCATTGCCAGGCCGACAGGTAAGGGCACAGCCAGGAGCAGTGGGAGTTGTGGGGCCTGGGCCATGAGTGATGGAGTATGTGCCCCTAAATGCCCCACTGTGGCTACGTGCCTGGTACCAGCTGGAAGGGGGTGGTGGGACAGCCATTTAAAGGAGGTTGAGGGCAAGGCTGGAAGCTGGCCTGGTCCAATCACACCTGATTGGCAACAGCTCCTGACATTAACCACAGGGCGGAGGGGCAGCCCTTGGGGAGGCAAGAAGAGGAAGTGGCAGGCATCTCCCAGGAAATATCCCTCTTAAGGGCCAGGGACTCAGGCCTGGAAGACAGGTTAGCCTTCCTGCTAGCTGGTGAGAGGAGAGGGGAGTAGATAGAAGGAAGACCTATGATACTGTTAGCCTCTTCCCCTTTCTAGTCTGAGGCCTCCAAAAGGGTGGTGTGGCAGGCACTCACATAGACCTATCTTGAAACAACTATACTGGCTGCCATTTTGCTTCCTGGTCCAATTCAAGGTGCTGGTATTAGCCTTTAAAACCTCAAATAGCCTGGAACTGGGAACACTTACTTCTATCTATTCTAGGTCATCAGTTAACTTCTTTGTCATAGGCTCTGCTTTGTCTTACATCTGTAGGGAAGCAAAGCTAATTGCTATAATAATCAGGGCCTTTTCAGTTGTGGTACCAAAACTGGAATTCTCTCCTCCTCCCCGTGTTGTCAACTTGGGCCCAGACTTGAGTTTTCAACATAAGGAAAAGATGTTATTGATCAGTTTATCCCTTTCCTCCTCTGCCTTTTCAAGTGGTGTAACATCCAGCCTTATGAAGAGTCCTAGTGAGCCTGAAGCTTGCACAGTGTTTTGTGTCACTTTGGTTGGTCCTAATAAAAGGTGTTGCATAGATTTTGCTTTTCTTTTGGGATTTTGCATGGACCAATATGGCTGTTTACAAACTGTTTAGCTGGGCCTGTTGTTAAATGCATGAATGGGCTATGGCTCATTTTACTGGTTTTATTGGAGGCTTCATTGCTTGTACTGGGTTGCTAGTTAATTCATACTCTTTTTGAAGTGAATTTTTGCTCTGTATTTTGCTTACATTAATTTGAATGTGTTGGATGATATGCCTTCACATCATTGGGGGTTTGATTTTGTTCTTCTTAGCAGGCACCACCACCAGCTTCTGGTAATGAAATACCTCTGGTTTTAAATTGCAAACAGAGTAACTATTTCAGGGCAGCAGGAGTTTGACTTGAGATCAAAATATAAATCACAAGTAGGGGAAATATATATATATTATCAACCCATGATTTTCTAACTTTACTCAGAAAACTCAGAGAAACTTGGTGGACTCAGTGAAAAAGGTATTTTCTAATGTTACACAACAAACTCTGTGATCGATGCTTATCCCACCCCCTCATGCATCCTGCTTCTATTATGTGGGCATCCTTTTTTCTTTCCTTTTCTTTTAAAAGAAAGTCAGGAGCTTCTAACCTTCCTTCCATGTTGTCAGATAGATACTTGAAAAATATGACACACTTGAATAAATCCCCAAACTGACAGGTCTCTGGGTACTGAAAAAAATGTAAGTTTTACAATCATTAAAGATAAATGTTGCAGAGAAATTTCCATTTATTTTTTATCTGCTTATTGAATATATTTCAGAAGGTAAATATAATAACTGTGTCTTAAAAAAAATCTGGAACAAACACCACAAATAAAAAATGAGTCTGTTGTTTGTTTGGGAGAAACATATAATATCTAGAGATGTTATTTTCATCTGGACCACAAGGGGTCAATCTTGTCCCACCAAAGTGATTGCTGTTTTCTTCATTGCTAAAAAAAACACACAGCCCATTTGTTAGACTACGTAGTGTATATTTTTAGTTTATTAAAACACAAGGGAATTTCATATTTGCAGGTCGAACTAGACAGGTAGTTAAAAATTTATATTGTGTATTATTTCTTTGTGGGTTTATATTGATGGAAGTAGGAAAACAGGTGATTCATCTTCATTTGCCATTTTGATCGACACCTGATAACAATCTGAATAGATGGTTAAGTTTGGTTCTGATAAAAACAATTACAAAACTGGAAATAAACAGCTAGAAATGTCACTAAAATGATGTTTACACAGAAATTATATGGAAAGATAGATGGGAACTGTTTTGCAGTCCATGTCATTCATATTTTAGGGCCTTGCTTATGTATTATATAATTCAATTTACAAGAAGGATCACAGGAGGTTTTGTAACCATCTTTTTTTTTATTATTATTATTTTAAAAAAATCAGTATTTTTACATCACAACATGTGCGGTTCA
>NW_015175373.1:405900-420355 GCF_001447785.1 Gekko japonicus
GGTTCAGCAAGTAAAGTTCAGGAACCGAAAGCTGCAATGTTTACAGCCCTGGCTTCCACGCATTTTATCAGAAGGCAGGCCCACAAACAGAAATTTCTACTTCTTGCGGACTGAAAACGCCTTAGTCTTTCTGTTTTTTTGTCCCATTTGACACAGGTAGTCTGGTAACAGCTTTCTCCCCCTGCCCAGAACAACATATTTCACATGATGACCCACAGATGAACACTCCTGACCAATGAATTCCCCTTTGTTTTACCATCAAGAAGACCTTAATTGGGCATTAATGTGTGAGTTTTGGAGCAAGATTAACACTTTACAAGAATTCCTCAACAGAAAATAGTTAACTAACCTTTGCCTCTGCATCATGGGTAGAATGTGAAGACACTTGGAGCTACATTGTTAATGAAGATACTTTGCAGAGGATTCTTTGATCCTTTATTTTGGCAAAGGTCTCCAAAGTTTCCAGTTTCCCACAGATATGCATATTATTTCTCTGGAAGAAAGATGGACAGAATGGTCATTGTAAGAGGCAGAATTTTGTTTCTTGGTAGTACGTATTATGTAATGCTGGATTTATCAGATATTCTAATAGCCAACTGTGCCCCAATCTGTGGATTGAGGCCAGATGGAGACAAAGGAGGTTTTTCTACAAATCTGGAAGAACCACCAGGTTTATGCAAAAAAATTTTTTAACCAAAAGTAGATGGGAGGGTTTTAATGCCTTGACAAAAAACCCCAAACCCTCTCAGCATCTGTGTAGAACTGCTGCTGCCCACCCTACCTCTCCTCAGAACCTTCTGAGGTGGTGAGGAACCAACACTGAGGGTGGGGGAGCCAGTGTGTGGGGGAGAAGTGCCACTGTCATGAGCCCCAACATTGCTCCCTCTTCTCACCAGCCTCTGAGGCACAGAAGCAGCAGAGCTGTGGACAGCCCTATGCAGCTCCTGCCAATGCTGGCCTGCCTTCACCAGGTTGTAAGAAGTTGGTTTGGGTCCCTGTAAGGGATCTTGCAGTGATGGGGCTGTTCAGGGGTGAAGTCTTCTCTGTCCTCATCCTTGTCCACTCTGGCAGGTCCCACAGGATTGTCTGCAGATGCATCCATGTCAAGCAGCATCCTGCAGATGTTGCAAAAGCTAGGCAGCCCTCTTTGGCTTCCACCAATGCCAGGAGTCCTTCCCACATTGCTGGAGTGCAACACGCTGGTACAGGTGTGGTGAGGGAGCTGGGTGGAGGTGCCCTGGCCAGAAAGTTGGGATGGGGATTGTGGGAGGCCAGGCCAGGGAAAGCAGACTGCAGGCAGGCTCTGCAAGCCAGAGATGATCCATAAGGGCAAGATCTAAGTAACTGATGGGGGAAAGAAAGAAAGAGTAATGGAATGGGGGAGAGAGAAAGAAAGAGTGATGGGTAGGGAGGGAGAAAGAAAGAAAATATGGGAGAGAGAGAAAGTGACAGTAGAGGTGTGTGTGTGTGTGTGTGTGTGTGTGTGTGAGAGAGAGAGAGAGAGAGAGAAAGATAGAGAAAAACAGAGGTAGACATAAAGTAAGGAAGGAGTCAGGGAAGGATGAAAGAGAGACACAGAGAAGGGGTGATGGGATGGCCACTTCCACAAACTCTTTGCAGGCCCTGGTTGTTTTTTCTTAATGTACCACTACACATGAAAATGGCATTTCTTGATTAATTTGGAATTTATGCCTTATCATAAAACATTAACTATAGTGAAATTGTGTATTATCCCGTGAGATTTGTTTATAATTATTTGGCACTTTCCAAATGATTGTGCTCATTTTACTTCTGCTGTATGGCCAAGGTTGTATTTCTGTTAAAAATTATATTATTAAAATAGTACCATACCACTAAAAGAGAAAACACACCGTGAGTACAAATACATTGTGTGAAAAGACTCCTTTGGGGTTGCCAAAAGCTCTGCAGCATCATTTGCAACATTTTCCTTCTTTTGCTCTTAGCCAACTGCATGGTAGAAACTGCTCAGGCTTCCTGAATACCCACATTCTTTGAATAACATTGTGAGGTACTCAGTATAGTTTTGTTTTTAAGTAACTATTTGTTTGTGTGAACTGGATCCAAAAACCTGAGTGAAAAGTGGAGCTTACATTTCCCATAGCAATTCACACTAGTACAGCCAATTATTTTTGCAAGGTCCTGTTTTTATTTAGTATGGCACGTGGCTTAATTAAGTTCAGAAATCATACAGGGGGTATTAAAATAAACAGCAAGGATGAATTCTTGTATTTCAGGGTGTTGGTGAAATACCCGTACCAAACAGTGCATCAGAAGAACAATGTCAATGTCTTCAAAACAGAGAACTAGAAAATAGTCGATGCCATTTCCATCTCAATTGTGTTGGTAGATACTGAGTCAGCTGGAGGTTCTATGAGACAACCACAGGCCCCTCCCTCTATTCTCTCCTCCAAGCCAATCATAACTACCTTTTTTTTCCCAATTGTATTCCCATCATGGCCAATTTCCCGCATTGCAGCTCCCTCCTCCCCAATCCCAAAATATGACACTGGAGGGAGTGCTGTTTTCTCACAGCCCTTTAATGCCATCTGTGGTGCCATCTCTAAAAGAGTAGCTGTTCTGTTCCATATAGCATGAGAGGCAGGTAGAACCCCCTTGCCCTTGTGTTATTTGGTGGCTAACAGCTATTGTAGTGTCTTCTGGACTACACAACTGATGGTACTTAAGCATGGCTGAGAGCAGACTAACAACTCTCTGGGTCTGATTGCCAGAATCCTTTGCTGGATGAGCATACTAAAAAAAAAAGATATTGGGATCATTAAAGGAAAGTTCCTCGAAGTGTAAACTTACTGTGCTAACACAGTGGGGAAAATCAAATTTAATGTCTGGAGGTATTAGAGAAGAGATTGAAAAAGAAACAGAAATATGATGCCTTTATATAGTTTTATAGAATGTACGCAGGTATGTACAGCTCTGGTCCATCCATCTCACAGGTGACAGCACAGAACTGTAAAAAATATTGTATTTAAAACACTGCACTGCACTTCATATCTAATGTGAAGGGTATCTGTTTTTAAATAAACATAAAGTGGATGGGTGAGAGGAACCATTCTGTGCAAAGCTAGAATGGTTATACCATTAGCTCTTATGGTTCCAGATACATCTGGAATGCCATTTTGAAAACCAAATGGTGGTGTAGATAGCTTGATCCAGAGTGGCAGTTCTTATCTTCATCCTCAACAACAGCAACAAACTAGTAAGCAACAGAGAGAAGTGGGTTACAAGCTTACAAAGGTGGTTAGTGTCTAAAATGAGATTTACCCACAGTGTTTATTGTCACATTCCTCTGTCTCTCTGATCTGTATTTCTGGACTAGAAATATTATTAGGAAAAGTAATTTTACATCCAATTTTGCTTATCTAGATTAGTGTATGAAAATGTATATTAATTGTTCCACTCCTGTATTTTATTATTGTTCAGGAAGAATTATTAAAATTTTAGGCATGGGCATGTGGCAAAAAACTAAAAGAAACCCCAATAATGTTCTCAAATGCCATATTAGTCTATACTGCATGAAGTAGGTACATGCTGGTTGTTCATTTCAATACTGCTGGGGCTTAGTGCTTTTAAATCTCCAGTCACATTGTAAAGGCTGTTCCTTAAATTGAAAAGATCAACTAAAATAATGGAGAAGAGGAGGAGGGAGCATTGTTAGAAGGACATTTACACAATTAATAGTTGTTTTGTCAACCAAATCCTCTTGATGGCACTGGAACCTTACATATATTCTCGAGTCCCATCTTTTGGGTACCAAATGCTATTATCTAGGTTAGCTCATCTGTATTCAAAAGATCAATGTTGCATTATTACAAAGATCCTTTCAAGTGTAAAAAGGATGGCACTTCATTACAGAAAGTAAAAGAAACTAATCAAACTTTCTTGGGGAAATCATTGACTTTTTTCAGTAAAGGGCAAATTTAAGAATTTGAAAGTCCGAGATGTGAGAGAGCCATGCTGGGTGCTTCTTGCTTTCACTTAAATCTTGTATAACACATTTCTGGGATTTTTATGTAACCTGAAGAAGAAAGTGGCACAGTACTGCTCTCTAAATGGATTCCAATTACATAAATGTTGCCACTCACCCTCCCAGAATATTCAGCATTCTATTGCTGGCAATATGCCCAGCTTGCAAGAGGTTTCTTGCACAGCAGAGAATGGGAAGAATGACATAGCTCTGAGCAAGCACTGTGCACTGGTATATACCAGAGATGCATAGAATATTTCGCTGAATCTGGAATTACATGCACTGGACTTTAACATTCACAGCAGCTATTAGAGAGGGATTAGCCAATATTTCACAAATGATAATTCATTAATGAGATTCATTTCTTCCCCTTCCCCTTCCCATTAGTGAAATGTTTACAGATTGTACAACCCCCCCCCCCCAAGTTTTATTCTGTGTTTGCAACCCAAAGGTCTTCAGGTATTAACAATTTATGTTGCATGTCTAATGCTTGGTTTCTCTAGCCATTTAGGTTGTGGGAAGTCTATGCTAAATAACAAACTCTTATTTTAGTTCAATAATTTTTTCCAAATAATTTTTTATTTTGAAGAAAGAGCTCAGGACACCAAATGTTTACAGAAAACAATAGAAAGACTGCATATTTGACTTTGTTTCAATTAGCATTCCTGTGCACAGATGTTTCCCAATTGACATTTGTCTAAATTTGTTTTTGGCATTTCTACAACTTCTCTAAAAGATTACCAAATATATATATACATAGTTTAGCAATTAAGACAAACATAATTGCAGTTTTTGTGGCTTATTTATTTGTTTTAATTTCATGGTGAATGATTTGGAAAATGTCATGAGTTGAGCTTTCATTTTTCTCTTCTGGGTCAGGAGAATGGGAAGTCAACCCTCTCCTTTCAGTATGCAATTTTAGGCTTTTTACTGGTTTTAATTCATTGCTGTTATGCTACTGTTGATTAAATGTTTTGATAATTGTTTCAGATTTGTTATGTATTCTTTGAATTTTCATCTTTTTATTTTATGCCACATTCAGTGTCATTTCAGTGGTACAAAGACATGACACAAACCTTCCAAGTAAAGAAGTACATAAATATTCTATAGAATAAGATAGGCGTGACATCCATATCAAGTACATCCAGAGTAGAGTTTTCACCTGTGAGGTCAATGAAGAGCTTCAAAGTGTGCAATGGCTAATTGTCCATGCTCAAATGTAGTTGAAGGCACACGTTATGTTTTTGAACCTAAATCTTCCCATGCTCAAATGTAGTTGAAGGCCACTGCACACGTTATGTTTTTGAACCTAAATCTTCTCACTCCCAATGTGGGAAATGTCTGCAAAACATACCATGCAAAGGATCACATGTTCTGTTTTGAATTCACATTCAAACACTGGAAAATCAATTCATGAAGCAGATTCTTGTTGCATATGCTCACAAGACAATCACTCCTGCTGCCATTTTACGTTTGATGTGCTTTTGCCAAAGAGAACATTGTGCCTGATTTAAACATGCCAGAGAGTCAAAAGAACTTGCTTGTGAGTCTCATTTTAACTGTGCAAAGCCAGCTACACATGCTTAGTTAACATACCAACACACTTTCCTGGACTCCTCATCTCTGGTGTGCTAATCACAAATTGTTTCTTTGCACAGCCATCAGCCCAGTTTAAAAAAGATGCTAGGTAGACGTTTTCGCCTCACTAGCATCATACTTAAATAAGGCCTTGATCTCTATGCTTTATTTTTCACACTAACATTAATTTTAGCACTGTAAAATGTAATACATGTAGATTACCAGTCTCACTACATATGATCATAGCAGTCATTTGGCAAACATTATTCTTGCAAGTGAATAATTTTTAGACACCCTGAAGAACACCTCTTTCCAAACCTGGTAAGAAAAAAAAATCATAGTCTGGCACAGAAATGTTTAACAGCAAGACACATTGAAACACTTTTAATGAAAAGAACAATATCCATGTTTCCCCCAAACACACACTTAAAAAATGTATTGTGTTGGAGTAGGACCAATCCCCCTTGACAAATTGTGCAGCCTAATTGCTTGATGCCTTGAGTGAAATGTTGATCTACCGAGTTCAGTGCTGTGGAAGTGTTTGCTGTTTGACTTCAGGTGACACCACAGTCGTGTGAGATTATTAGCTGATCCTGATGAGAGTAGCTGGCGCACTCTGTCGGGATCTTCTCCCTAATATGTCAAGGAGGTCAGTGTCCCTTAAACAATCTGTGATGTCTTGAATGCACACACAGCCAGGGTTTTTTTTACTAGTGTTGCTATAGTTACTGTTGTTTTATCCTCTCCTTTCACCTGATAATGGCAGAGCTGGAGTGTGCAGTTCCTGCTGCACCCCGCAGCAAGTGGAAGACAGAGCAGGCAGTAAAGACAACAGCAGTGTGATGCTAAGGAATGGAATCAGCAATTTCAGTGAGAAAGTGTTCTGCCTCCACCCCAGTGGTGCCAAGTTTACCTTTGCAACCTCAAGATTACAAGCTGGCAATAATTGTGACATTTCTCTGCACTGCCCTGGTCAGGCTGTCAGTCTATGGTTTCCTTCTGTCACCAATTAGTTATGGGGTAATGATGGTGTGTGCTTTGGAGTGTTCTGTCATTATAATCCGTTAGTAAGAACAACAGGGCACTGAAGACAGCCACAGTTGTTATTGTACTCTGCCTACAGTGCCTCAAGAAAGGATATTCATTTCTCTTCTTCGTTGCTCAAAGATGCCGTTTTGACCAGTTTCAGGACCAGCCTCTCTTGATCTGTTTCACTGTATTGTG
This sequence comes from Gekko japonicus, assembly GCF_001447785.1. Lineage (NCBI taxonomy): Eukaryota > Metazoa > Chordata > Lepidosauria > Squamata > Gekkonidae > Gekko > Gekko japonicus. The sequence continues at coordinate 412,706 of NW_015175373.1, forward strand.
TTTGTATTCATTCAAACAGATGACACCTACAAAACATCCAACACTCGCTGCCACTTATTTAGTGACACTGCAAGACACATTCGAGGCACTTGGAATGAGATAAATTAAACTTCGGCTGTGTTAAAGGAACAAGGTCATCAGGCTGAAATTAATCAATGGTTTTCAAATCAGGGAAAAGGCTCATTTTATAGTCTCGGTCTGCAAATTGCAGCTTACAGGAGCACCTCTCAAATTTATTCAGTCTTTTCTTTCTGAAATGTGCCCATATTTTACATCATATGCACTTCACCCTTGTTGTTTATAGTGTTATGGTAATTGCATCCATAAATTACCGTTTTGACATCGACTGTATTTGTACAGAATATCATAGCTGAGCATTGCAGATATTATAAAATGCCATCAACACTGAATGGAGCTCGAATGACTTTGGTTATACAGTTTGACTTTTCAGCACTAAATATCTAAGTTATGTCTGCACTGGACAATAGGTCTGTGGTTTGCTTTAATAGATACAATTTACTTTAATCTATACAGCTTTAATATATACTAACTGGCATGGTCTAAACCTAATATAGTCTCCAGTTCCAATATCTGCTCCAGTTTCAAGAGTTTTTTAAAATGGGAAACTGCATGGTGGTGGAAAGTGCCACTAAATCACAGGTGACTTATGGCAACCCCATGGAGTTGACCCCTTACCACCAGTTTCATAGCGTCCCATAATATTTCAGGAGTCACTGAACTTACTGGGTTACCCCGAAAGAAGTGTTTGATGTTTCCCTCAATCTTTGCCACTACCTGCTCATTCATTAATAAAGAGCTGTTTAAAGACCATGTTGGTGTTTGTCTCTTTTCACAGTTTAAAGCAAGGTTACAATTCACCCAGCAGTGATCAGACCACAGCTGGGATCCTATAGTGGAGCTTTGGACTAGATTAATCAAGGAGGTTGATACTAAAATGTAATCAATCCTTGTGTAGGAGCAATGCCTGGTCGAGTAGAAGGTATAGTTCCTTTCTGTTGGGTGCATATACCTGCAGATGTCTGTCAGATTAAAGGAGGCAAGAATTTCAGTCAGCTTGGTTATTGGGTTTTTTGTGGTTGTTTTGTGGCCCATCCGGAAAGCTGACCTGCCTTTAGAATGGTCCATAATAAAATTAAGATTCCCCCCTATAATGATTTCCCCTTTATGGAAGTCATCTAAACTACTTAGAGATTGTTCAAGGAAGGAAAGTTGATCTGCATTGGGAGAATATAGCGATGCAAGCATTATCTGTACATTATTTAAGGTTCCCTTTACAAAGATGCATCTCCCTTGAGTGTCTGATAAGGTTGCTTGGTGTACAAAATTAAGATTTTTAGAAAGTAGGATAGCTGTGATCCTGGATTTGGATGTACCTTTAGCTAAGAATTGTTGGGGGGAAATTTTGGTTTTGGACAGAGGTGCTACATCATTCTTAATGTGAGTCTCCTGGAGAAAAACAATGTCTGGATTTAGTTTTACAATTTGACTCTAAATTCTCTTACACTTGATGACATTGTTCAGCCCACGCACGTTGTACGAATAGATTTGGATAGCTGGCTGCATGATCTCTTATGCCTGTACCCTTTCCAGAAAGGACAGAATTAAAAAGAAGAGGCAAAAATTAGTACTGTGAATTGCATGAAAATTTTTCACCAAGACAAAGAGCAAAGTTCAAGCCGTGTAATCCAAGTATAGATCTTTCCCCTATCCTCTATCGTACTATAAGAATCTCCAGCAATGTTGTATAGAATGAGATCTCCAGGTAAGTAAAGTCTCCTTGGTAATAAATCCCACTGATCACTAAAATCCAACTGTCACTACAATAACTATTCTGCCCGTATAATACTATCACTACCAAGCAGGTTGTTGACTCTCTGTTGGTAACAATTGATTAGCAGAATATTTAATTACCAGTTGATAACAATTGATTAGCAGTTTAATTAGAATTAAATGTACAATGTCACTATTAACTTTGTTGATTATAATATGTAAGAACTGTATATTTGATATTTAAAAATTTATTAGGATACTGTTTGCTGTGAGAAGGTTAAATAATTCAAAAACCAATTTCTAATGTCACTGTTATTTCAATTATTTATAGTATGTAAATTATCTATCTATCTATCTATCTATCTATCTATCTATCTATATATATATTCTCCTTTCCCTTCTTTAAAAAGAGAAAAAAATAGAATTTAAAAATATATCTGTATATAGTGTATACGTTTAAAATAGCAATTAATGAATTCTAGAATACAATCAAGTATTAATCAAGTATGATAATTAATCAAAAATAAATATATTTATTAAAACGATTATTTCAAGTTGAGAATCAAAACTAGTGTTGTCTCTCAAATCTCCTGCAAAAACCAACTTTTTGCAGAAGGCTGAGGTGAGCTTCATAACTCTGTTCCCCAACACTGTACTTTGAGAGCTCAGACACTTGGTAGAGAGCCAGTCAAAAACTCCCGCACAACCCCCCCATTCCAAATAGCCAAGCAATCCCACGAATATTATTAACAACAACAAATATTTCATATATAGTTAGTGAACATTTCAGTGAACAAGACAAATTTAACAATAAACTTTAATCTATGAAGCTGAAACTCGGCAAACCCTAAAGCAATATCACCGCCCTAGACGACAAATGGGCGGGAAAAACCATTAAATGGAAACCAGAGTAAAGGCAGTTTACATAGTTTTTGTTTTACATTTAACAAAAGTTAATACAATACTCATCAAGCCTTAAGGTACACATTTAGATCCTCCTGCAGCTCCGGATCGTCATTAGGCGAAGGAGACGGGGAGCGACATTTTCGTTTGTATGAGGATTTTTGAAGCTCCATTGGTGACCCCAGATTCATATCTTGCAGCATGGTGAGACCTTCTTCTTTGGAGGAAATTCGATATGTCTTCTCTTGGTGAGAGAACTGAAGCATTAGTGGCGATGGCCATGTATATCTAATATCCGCATCAGCAAGGCTAGAAGTGATCGGTTTAAACTCCCTTCTTTTGGTTAAGGCTTCTTTTGGCAGATCTGGAAAGATCTTGATCCTGTGGCCTCTAAAGATAAGGGGCCCTTTTGTCTGGATGCATTTAGGATGGCTTTTCTATATCTAAAGTCCAGAAATGAAGCAATAATATCTCTGGAATTTCTAGTTTTAAGAATACTCAGGGGTCCTGCACGAAAAGCCTTCATTAAAACATGTGCCAGGTCTACCTCTGGGGGCCCCACTTTCATAAACCAATCAGAAAGTAAATTATTTAGATTACCTTTTGTTTCAATTTTTTCCAGCCAACCTCTTATCTTCAAATTATTCTGTCTCAGTGCAATTTCAGCCTTCAAAGCCTTTTCCGCCAGCACGTCATCCATTTGCTGAAGTTGTAAAATTTCCTTCTGATTATTGAGGCCAATGTTCATTGCTTTGTTTGCTACCTCTTTGTTTCCATTGACCAATTTTTGTAGCTTTTCCATTGAGTTAAATAATGCTGACATATTGTCGAGAATCGACTTCTCCAAATTGCCTAGTGCCCTGGTTCAGTCAACAGAAGACACCGGGTTAGTTGCAGCAGCGAGGTCTTCAGCTCCGGACACCATATTGCTTGACAAAGCTAGTTGGAGCCCCGATACTGTTTTCGATGATTTGGAGATCAGTGTTGTTTGCACCTTCTTATGTTTATACTTATTTTGTAGCTCGCTTGATTTCTCTTACTTCCCCATAAGTTTGGATGCTGATTCGTGGGTGTGTTTGATGTGATCCACACAGGAACGGGAGGGCAGGGGGTATGGCGGCCATGCTGTTTCGTGTCACTGGAAGCCCCAACCCCATGGAGTTTTCAATGCAAGAGACATTCAGAGGTGGTTTGCCATTACCTGCCATTACATCACAACCCTGGTATTCCTTGGAGGTCTCCCATCCAAATGCTAGCCAGGGCTGACCTGCTTAGTTTCCAAGATCTGATGAGATTGGGCTAGGCTGGGCTATTTAAGTCAGGGCTCCTCTGCCGTACAGCCATGCATTTTTTTCTGTTTTGATTCTCATCATATAGAGAGTTCACTCATTTCTGGTTTTGTACTGGCTAAGTTTTCTAAGTGGTGTTGGTGCACAAGCATAGCGGTAGTATCCAGTGAAGGATTTTCATACATGGAAGGGGGGGATGATTTTTGCTAGGTTTTCCTTCCAGATGCTGACATCTGACTTCCCCTAATGCCATTTTGGGAGAGGTTCCTGTCACTATAAATAGCATTGGGGGACATTTTTAGTTGCAGCAGGATGGGGAAGCAAGAAAGTTACATTCTGCTGATGGGAATCCATTCCATCAGGGGAAACTTCTGCTGGATCCCAAACTATGTTTTTTTTTTAAAAAATATGCTTCTTGACATTAAAAGGTACCACAGACACTTGGATAAGAGTAATTTAGATGGTATAAAGTACTGAGACTGAGGCATAGTGTAGTGATTTCAGCTCATACTTTATTCATGCATAGATGTTAGCCAAATTGCCTTGAATTATCAATTAGTCTAGGGGAGGTTATTATTATTAATTGGCAATAAGCAAATTAGGATTCACACCAAAGTATACATAAGTCCCACCTTTGCTGTAAGTATCAGAACAGACACAGAGACTGTATTCAGTAAAATATAATGTCTTTTTACTGGAGGATATATATCATTCAAACAATATACAACCACACACACATTTATACATATGCTAAGAAATAAAGATAGATCCTTAACACAGTTGCATTAGCAGGATATTCGTTGGTTGGGAGATATTTACCTGTCCTTATTGATTGAGCCATTCCAATGGAAGAATGGAGGGGTTTAGAAATAGAAGATGGGGGAATACATGCTCTGAACCGGATGAACCACGTGGACTCTAGCTGCAGATCTAGAGTTTAAAGATGGAGGTAGGGTATGTGGATAGCAAGCTGGACATAAGAGGGTTAAAGCTTTGATAGAGGTCATGGAGAGGGTAAGAGAGAGAGACCATGTGGTCGGTCAGCATCTTTTATAACATGGTGTGTGGGGGGGGGCTGGCTAGGCTGGCCACTTCCCCCTGTGACACCTTCTGTTAGTCCGTCCCATAAAACATACTATTGGCTGGCTGGAAGAGGGGAGGGGGACTAAGGAGTGGTCAATATTGAGAGCTAGAAACTTAGACTGAGGACTGGCACCTGGATGAAGGATGATTGAATCATCAGGCTAGGGCTATTGTCTCTTGATGGCCATAGCCAGCTGGCTGATGGTTGAGCAATTAGTTGCTAAGCAACTATTATTGGAGTCTCAGGTTTGCAGGTTTGGAGGGGGGGTTGCCTACATGTGCTTGAAGAAACTCCTAATGGAGTTTGAAGTTCTCTGTCCTTGTGCCTTTTCATGGCATGGCATCTGAGGCTGTGTACAGGCTTATGGAACTGCTTCATCTCACAGCAGGTGAGATGTCTGGTGACTCTGGACCATCACTGTGGCAGCAACACTAAAGGAAGGTGTCCCTCGTTCAGGTGTGCAGTCTCAACAGGTATTCCCAGGTCTCCATATTATACAGTCTCTTTGCACAGTTCATATTCCATAAAAACACATTGATAGGCTTGCAGGGCAACATTTCGGAGAACTTGAGATAACTAGTGGGACCCATGGCCCGCTTATATTCCCATTCTTAACCCCCACCCACCCCACACACCTGTGATAGGTTTATTTTCAAACAATTCCCACCATTGGTTCTTTTTAGGATCCGGGCTGGCCGATTGGCTAGCTCTTGGATCCTCTGCTTCTATTGTCTTCGGATGCAAAGCTTAACCTGTCTGCATGGCCACGTGTCAGCCTGACCGCATGTGCAGTCTTCCTTGGTACACAACAGATGGGAAATGGTGTGTAGGTACTGAGGTGAGGAAAATACTGTGTTTGCATTCGTGTCCATTTCTTCTTGAAATTTTGTTCTGCCAAATCATCCAAAATGCTTGGTAAGCCTAATAAAGTTTAAGGGCTGAGAGCTTTTGTGTTTTGAACTACAGACATTTTATTTGGTCCTAAAAAGCTGTTGCCTAGGCAAGAGGTGATATATAGATCAGGGCCATGGTGCTGGACTTGGGGGGATACCCCGTTGGCTGCTTTAAGCCTCAGTGGAAGGCAAAGTCATAATAAGGGTAACCATCTTACACATCTGATAAAGAAAGCTTTGAGTCTCGAAGGTGTTAAGTCGCTTGCTTAACAAAGTAGTTGGAGAGTGATTCAGCAAAGATTCAGCTTTATTCCACAACTCGAACACGGATCAACATCTGATAGCCAGAACAGCTTTTACATTGCAGCTGTTCTGCTTTTAAACTCTCCTGGCTAATGTAGCCACACCTACTGTACATTTACCAACCAATAAGGTTGTATGCATAAGGACCAATCACGGACGTTCCCGCTCAGGGAGCTTGCTGACAAGTGATTGGTTGGTTCTTCCTGGGCTATCAATGCGATTGGATGGATTTGGATCCTAGCCCAGGATGAAGCTTAACATTGTACTTCAATTAGATGATTCATGTATTGCAATGGCAGCTATTGAATACATTACAGAAGGCTTATGTCCTGAAACTCTTGTTGGTCTCTAAGGTGCTACTGAATCCAAATTTAACTGTTCTAATGCAGACCATCACAGCTATCCTCTGAAACCACCTTTTCACATGTACATCTTTGAACTAACTTCAAGGGGTTGCATAACAGATCTATTAGAATCTTCTGATGATGCTATTGGAGTTGCTGTTTCTGAAACATAACAGCAAGTATCTGAGAAAGAAATGGAAAGAGCGGGACTTTAGCATGGTGTTTGTGACTGGTATATTGCAGCTTAAGTGATACAGGGCTGAAATCCTCTGCCATTTCATTGTGATTTATGGATGCTAGAGTGGAGTGCACTAAGATATCAAGCAAGAGCGCTACTTGCATTCAACAGCTATTTTCTTTACATTTTCCAACATTTTGTTTGTTCAGGAAATATTTGGCCTGCCTGTTCCCCTGTATCCCATTGCTTTGATGATTTTTCTAGGCTCATGTATGGATACAATTGAATACAGACCTTTGCCAAAGGTTTGATTTTTTTTATTCAAGTGTTCTTAGTATCCTGAAAGAACAACCCTTGTAACAAGTGCAGTGGCTATTGATGGACTTCTGATGTAAGTACATTTGAATACACCGTAGAATTTATTGAATACATTTGTTAGATCTCCTACCATATGTGCTGAACAAATCACTATTCTGAAACAGTTTCCTCATTTATTTGTGGGGAAGGAGATATTTGGGATTTTAAATGGCAATCTATGAACCCCAAGGAAAAGCAGTATTTAAACATTTAAATTGGTAAATCATGCATGTAACACGTTTGGAGCCCATCCTGGGAATAGCTGGGAATAATGTTCATTGGGTATATCATGTTTTGATCCCACAGTAGCCATACGAGATATGTTACGCTGAGAGTTATGAGAATTTCCCAGGGTCATTCAATGCAATATAAGACTGAACATGAATCTGAAGGCCAAGGTTAAGCCCCAGTTTATACATTCACCTGATGCTGAAATAGCATGCTTGAGGAACAACACAAACACTTTACTTTCCCCTCACAGCCTTCCACATGAACATCTGATTGTACA
>NW_015175373.1:420405-430656 GCF_001447785.1 Gekko japonicus
ATGTGAACTGGACCTCTCATATGGAGAGCCTAGTTCACAGCAGAAGCTACCTCCATGGGGTAAGGATAGCCTTGGACCACTCTAGCACTACATGATGGTAGTGCTGTCCCCACTGGATATATAAACCAAGGGACAGTAAATACACTACACCATTTTTACCATGTGTGGTTAGAAGGTGCATGTTCTCTGTATGTGTAATTGGGAATATAGCCTACTTTCCAGGCAAGGCTTGGAGGAAAAACTGAGATTGGGGTAGAATTAAATCAGGAACAAAGTTTATTGAAGGGAGTTTCAGAACTGAGGAATTAGCACAATCAAGCCGCCAAAATAATACTAAGCATTAACTAGCAACACCCAATACTATGCATTCATGCAAGAAGTCACTCTCCAAGAGTCTAAACACTGTACAAGTTAACTCCAGTCAAACGGGGAAGTGCAGGTCTGAGAAAAGGCCTGATTCCTAATGGGGAAGTGCAAGGGCCAAAAGAAAAGAAAGAAGGCAAAGCTGTGTGCAGCTACCTTACACATGCAGGTCTGAGAAAAGGCCTGATTCCTAAAGCAGGAATCCAGATATCTGATCATCCAATAATACAAGAATAATCTGAAGGGGAGAGAAACAAAGGTGTCTCATCAATGTTCAGAATGGCCAGCTGGTCAGCAGCCCAAACACAGATTGCTAATGATTACTATGATTCAGTGCCAACACATTATCTAGCAATATATGCATAGGTTGTTGTTCAGTTGCACAGTCAAGTCAGACTCTTTGCAACCCCATGGACTACATCACATCAGGCCCTCCTGTCTTTCGTTGTGCTCCAGATTTTGCTCAATTTCATGTTTGTTGCATTGATAACACTGTCTAACCATCTCATCCTTTGCCGTCCCCTTCTTCTTTGACCCTCAATCTTTCCCAGCATCAGGGTCTTATCCAGTGAGTGCTCCCTTCTCATTTGGTGGCCAAAGTATTTGAGCTTCAGCTTCAGCATCTGGCCTTCTAGGGAACAGTTGGGTTGATTTCTTTTAGGATTGACTGATCTGATCTCCTTGCAGTCCAAGGGACTCTCAATAGTCTTCTCCAGCACCATAATTCGAAAGCATCTATTCTTCAGTGCTCAAATACATAGGATACATAGGATGCAGGTGTAAATCATGTCTGCTTGGTGTAAAGTTCCATGTATTCATACTGTGAGCGATGCTCCCTCGAAGCTATGGAGTTTTGTGAGCAAAACTTCTATTTTGTGAGCTGCTGGCATTAAAGTTGTGAGCGAGGGATTTGGCTACTGCATAAATTAGCTGTCGAGCCATCCTTCCTGGGATAAGACAAAAATGTGTGAGCTGGAGGTGAAGAAACTGCAAGCTAGCTCACACTAATTCAGAGGGAACACTGACTGTGAATTTATGGTACAGAAGTTAAAAGAATTAGATGTGATACAGAAGGTTACTGGTTCAAATTTTATATCAGACACGAACTCAACAGGTGATGTCAAGCAAGCCACTCTTTTCTGGCCTCAGTTCCCCTTCTGAAGCATAGGAATAATAATAATGGACTGTTGTAAGGATTACTCTGTTAGTATACATTAAACACTTGCAGTTCCAGGTCGTATTCGGGATGGAGTGGCTTGGCCAGCCTTATACTGCCCCGTTTAAATTGACCACTCACACACAGTTTCTTTGGAAATTAGGTGGATAAAATTGGCCACAACTTTATTGATTACAGCTGTTATAGGCATTGGCACAGCATGGGTCCACCAGATCCGACCTGTTGGCTGACCCGTCTGCCAGCTGGCATGGGTAGAGACTGTGGGATGGCAGGTTGCCAAGGTTCACCTGGACGCCTGACCCTGTGTGAACTTCCCTGCCACCTGGCAGTGAGGGCAATCGCTGTTAGTCCTTGCGTTTGCTTGCTCCCTTCAGCCCTCATGCTAAGACCTCCAGAAAATGGCACGCAGGCCGATTTCGGCCAAAGCCCAGCTCCCCACTCAATCGATTCAAGCAAGCAGCTCCCAGTCTCCGTTGGTTGGGTGGGGATGGCGAGTGGCTTGATCCACTTATAAACAGGCCTCCACTTCCCGACCACCCTGTTGCCTGGCCATTGGCTTGGGGAGGGAGGGGAGGCGCCTACCTTCTCGCCACTCACCTGGCCCCCACCCCACCCTGACCCAGTGACTGGCTAGCCTCTTCCTCCCCCATCCGGCCCCGCAAATGGCGAGCCTCATCTACCCGGGCCCTTCCTGCTTTGAACACTGAATGTGCTGTTCTAATGCTAACTATTATGATGCATGCAAAGTTCCATTTTTAAAAATTAAACAGTGAGTGTCAGGCATTAAATATTTTTAGTTCCGCCAAAGAGATTGTATGGCTATTTTTCCTTTCCTTTTCTTTCTGCCTTAAACTTGCATGGTTCAATTTCTTGCTTGTTTCCAGCTCTGTTTCCTAGTATTTTATGGAAGGTTTAGCATGTGATTGAGCCACAATAGTTTGTATTAAGCCTGTTTTCCCACTATTTCATCTCATTAATTGCTTGATCACTTGGAATAAAAATAATCTGCCATTAGCTCCCAACTTCAAAGGACCCAGTCTGGAGATCAAGCAGCTTTTTAACAGTACTTTCAACAGCTCTTTATATCCAAGAAGTTAACTTCAAAGTGCACCTTGTGGGTGTCCTGATTTCAGCTGCCAGGTAAACGGTAATTTATGACCAATGTTAGCTAATGAAGAGCCTGCTTAACCATAGATGTTGTTCTTTTCAATCTTAAAAAAGAAAAGAAATTAAAGGAGTTTAAAACTATCAAAAGGTTCACTTTTCACAACTCTGGAAACAGATTACTCTTATTAGTTCCTCAGACTGAGGTCTTTCTATGTGATCTTTTTTTAATGCAATAAATGTGCACATCAGTGGGTGTCTTCACACCTAAGACTTAAAGCAGTTCTTTCTTCAATACCTAAAAAAAAAAAAGAGAGAAACTACAAAGCTAGCTCTGGCCAGAATGCTTATTAGCATCAGCAGCAGTTGTCTTCAGCTTTCTTTTCAGCATTAACAACAGATATTCACATAGACAGTGGAAGGAAAACTCAAATGCAAAGTGTGATATATCAGTGATCCCTGTGTTATGTGATAAATACTCTGTACAATGTGGTTGCATATGTGCATTGGATAATTCTTACCTCACCATAACCCATGATGATCTTTTCCCATGCAACTTAACACTTTCACATGCCAGCAGAGGCCATTACCCAGTGGGGAAGTGCAATGGGGTAGGTCTACAGTAGTGATTCTTAAAGATTCATGTGCTTTGTCAGGTTCCACAGCAAGTAACTCTTCACACACGTTTCCTGAGAAGCGTTATGCTTTATTAGAGTACAAAACCGGTACCATATCCACAGGGTTATTGTTAGGAATAACTATAGGGCGGGAACATCCGTACATATAGCCAGACGAGGCAAATAGCTAAGCAAATGAACTTTGAACGTGTGCGCGGGAATTCTCCCGGCGGGAAGTTACATAATGAGCAGGAGACTCGCAGGGACCCTGAGAGCAGAAAGATTCACACCAGTGGTGGACTGCAAGCCCTCCCATCCTTAAAAGGCCAGACTGATAACGCCGTCAGACATGCTAGGCCTGAACCAGGCAGCTCAACTTTCAACTTTGCATGGGGAAAGTGTAGGGTTCCCATTCCCCCAATGGCGGCAGGGATTTGCTCACTTTCATGGCCCCCAATCTGTTGGCCCCAATTTAGCCGGTGGGGAAACCCCACCCCCAAAGTGTCTTGTTTGTGCCAATGTGCCCAGCACAATGACATCACCCAGAGGTGATGTCGTCATGCAGGGCACCTTGCGAGGGGGACGCTCGATCGTTTAAGGAAAATCATGGAGTTTTTCCTTAAATAATAGAGTGTCCCCTGCAACATGCCATGTGTGATGATGTCACTTCTGGGTGACATCATCACAGCATGCACGCTTTGCACACACACCGGAGAGGTCCCAGAGAAGGACAAGAACACCCCCGCCTGCAGTCAGGTAAGACCTGGCAACTCAAGCAAAATGAGGTGCAAATATTTTTTTTTAAAAAACCAAAGTTTAAATACCTTCTGAATGTCATTGAAGTCTGTAGTCCTACTGTCTCCCCAGAAGGTTTCTCTAGGCCCTTCATCATTCCCCCCCCCCCTAGGTAAACTGACCTTTCACTTCACTCACACAAACTGGGCTTTCAGGAAACGGTCTATTGTTGACATTTTTGTTACAGCAACAGACAGTTCATGAGTGTCAATTCACATCACAGCAGATCAGCACAGGGTTATCAGTGGGTGGTATTAGGTGGGTGGGAGTATTTGGCGATGCTGTTTTTATCCTGTTTTGCTCCTGCCACCTTATTAAGGGCAGTGGTGATGGTAAGACTCATTCAGCATATAGCTGGAATAACACATTACAGATCACAAGCAAGTAAACCCAGGTTTGTGCATTGAGTGGTGGCACACAAGACTTCTTTTCTCTGAACATCAGCTCCTTTGTTTCACCTCCCTCGAACAGGGGTGAGGTCAATCTGGATTAAAAAGACCAGAGCTCTGAGATAATTTTTGGACTAGGATCACTGATATCATCAACTGCTGCCCATTCTGCTCCTACTACAGTGTATGACAGTAGCTCCACACCAATGGTTGGGCAGGAATTTGAGCTCAAAGCATTATAGGCCAGTATGAAATACCAGTAAGAAAGTGGCTGAAGTGATATTTCCTGTTTTGAGGCCCCTTTCCTTAAGAGAGAGAATATGGGTAAGAAATTTGACTTGAACGGGCTTAGAAGGGCTAAGTTTTCTTAGGATGGCACTGTTCAATTACATTCATCCATGGCTCAGAGACAAAATACCTTTTGGCTCAACTTTCTATTGCTTTTGAAGCAACCAAAGAAGGAAGAGGCCATTGAAGGCAGGAGAACATGAGAAAGGCAAACACTATGCCCCTCCAGCTCTTGAGATCCCCTTAAAAAGAGTTTTCTGAAGTCTTCCTGTCAGCAATTCCAGAGAAACAATGGATAGGAAGAAGACTGATTGGTATGTGCCAGTGGCTTCCCTAGAGTTGTCCTGCTTGGCAGGTCCTTATCTTGCTTGATGGAAAGTAAGCTGTGCTTTATTTCTCAGGGCCAGCTCAATTCTCCCATCTTTCACAAGCCCAGGGCTAGAATCCCCACACTACATTCTGTCACTGGGGATATTCCAGTGGCACAAAGGAATTGTACACACATATTCTTGGCATAGGGTTGTTTTCAGGGGGGTATGCCATAATTCCAGCTACTCCCTCCATACACATTCTTTTTTGTAACTTGTGGCTTGGGCTTTTTTTCCCCCCTGGGGGAATGCACCAGAACAGAATTCCGGAATCTTTTCAACATAATTCTTTTTAAAATGTTTAAAAGTTCATGTGTTTTCAGTATACCGATTGCAAACTTCATTTCCCTCTTGAGAGTTCTGGCACCTCTTTTTCAGGAAAAAAAAGCCCTGGTTGTGGCATTGACAAGGACCTTTTTCTATCTTGTCCTCCATTTAGTCAAATAGGATGTTCACACATGCACATTCCACTTTAAAAATAGTTTGATTCCCCCCTCAATAAATCTTTTTATAACCTTTTGAATATTGACCTTCATAACATTCCAGGGAAGTTAAATGTCCTTAACAAGTGCAATCGTGTTTAATATTAATCTGTCCCTTCTTTTTTTTAAAAGAAAGTGTAACTTGTGGTTTTCTTGATGTGCCATGTAAGAAATACTATAATTATGATATGGATTGAGGCTATAAAAACTTTTAAATAGATGTAAACAGTCTAATTATATATCACCAATGCAACATGGACACCATATGTTATATGAACCATTTAAGAATTATAATACATCTTCTGTAAATAATATGCTTTCTGATTAAATAACTCTGCTGACATTTTCAAATATAGGCCCCTAACATTAGACACATTACTAAGTGCCGATTATTAGTGGATATCCCATTGACTTGAGATGATTCATTTGTCCTGGATTTGAACTGATGACCTAGTGATTAAAAACTCCTCTCTCATTAGCAGTCCTCAGAATCGTTGAATATTCCATTCTCTCACTTTTCCATTACATTTCTAGCAATGCTGCCTCAGGGTTGGTATGTCTTAGAAAATGACATTTCAATAGCAGCAAATCAGAATTTCAGTAGTTTAAATGTCAGATCTGTGAGGTGCAGCCTCTGAAGGTTTTCAGCTGGAAATGGCCCTTCAGCTAGCTCGGCCATTCCATAACACTCATTTTACTTATACATGGGTTAAAAATTGTATCGTTCTGTATAGTCATCATCTACAAAAGCTATGATTATTGCCATTTAATGAACAGAATAGCAACATCAGGTCAAGCTGTAGCGACCGTGTCATCTTTTTTCCTGCTGTTATAATTATACATGTTTTGTTTTTCTCAGATTTCAATGAAGACCCTCTCTCAGTAGTAGACCTCAATGATGCAAATAAGCATGTAGAGTAAGTAGGAGGACTGATTTAGATGCTGCAGACTCCACAACTGAATCCAATTCCACAAGAGTCCAGTAACCAATGAAATAACTGGCTATTTTAATACCCAAGTAGTCCTTGTGTTTCCTTGTTCTCCAGACCCTGGTTAGTCCACATGTTGCTTCCTATCCTTTTTTGCCACTGTTTTCAACATTACTACACAGACCCTCCTATCTCTAAGCACTGAGGAAGGATTTTCATTCAGCTTTTGCACCACCAACTGACTCCTTTGTTTAATTTATTTATTACACTAATATACTATTCTTTCAGCTCAGAGTGCTTTGCAAATGGTGGTTTCCAGCTGATCTCCCAATAAACTTACAAGGTGAGTCCTGCTTGTCTTCAGCAATAGGACTAAACAATATAATTATTGTCCTGGCCAATTTCCCTGCTTCCTCCACCGATCCTTGTACCAGAGTTAATTTCTATGTCAGCTCCCCACTGTGCCTCCAAAAGGAGATTCCTGTCCTTTTGCCCACTTGGGTTCAGGGGTTCTTCTCCCACTCAGGTATCAATCTCTGAGATACCTTCACAGCATCCTTGCCTCTACCCAACATTTTCTAAAAGCACATCGTCTCCCTTTTCCCTTGTCTGCATGTAAGGTTACTCCCACAACATGTGATTATTGTGTCACTATCTATTTCCCCACAGATTTACAGTGTTCAATTATTTAATTACTGTTTTTTATTGGCAAGATTTCTTTTTATTGACTTACTTTAATTCCTTGCTTGATTTTGTTGTATTGTTTAGTTGTCAGCTTCCTTTGATAAGTCTGGAGAGGTGGCACACACATTTTCTAAATAAATAAATTCATGGACATCCAATGACTGCATAGCACTTCAGCCAGGACATCCAATGACTGCGTAGCACTTCAGCCAGGGGTTTGCCAACAGAAAACTATTGGTTTGTAGTTCAACCAATCGACTAACAGTATGAGAATTCAATTGCTCATGAAGACAGATAGCATTAATAGCAAGCATCTGTCATTCTTCAAAATTATTTTGGAAATGCTCTTGCCAAAAGATTTGACATTCACAGCTTTACACATTACCCTTTACAAGTTGTAGTGGTTTCTTCTAAACAAGAGGACTGAAAGTGGTCCAAAAATAATATAAGATGTTGTTTTAGGGTAAGAAAGATCCAGGAATGCACAAAATCCATTTCCAGTGTTACGCCAAATGCTTTATTTACAGCAAATGGTTAACGATAATTTTAACGTGAGTACTTGGCCAGCTATACCGAGGTTGTGTCTACCCGTAGAAACCCAGTAATAGAGACCACACGGGTGTTTTTCCAAAACAAAATAATCTTTTTACTGAAGGATTTCGAGTTCACACATACAAAATGATCAGTCTCTCGTTTCACATACACTCAAGATTCCTATAGAGTTAAAGAAAGAATATAAAAAAATAGTTTCTTAATTACTTGGAGGTAGGTAGGTATATTTTGATTTATACTCGCCTGATTCCAGTAGTCTTGTCTGTTGCAATGGAAGAATAGGGGATAAAGGAATTCCTAGGGATTTAAACTAACTCACATCTGCTAGAACCTGCTAACAAGATGTGGACCTCATTGGCTGCAGTCCAAGAGATCTTAAAGTAAACAAAAGGGTTGTGGTATAGGAAGCTGGGCTTAAGAGGTGGTAAAGAAGATAGAGGTCGTAGAGAAAAGGGTGGCTAGCAAAGACCTAAGGTTTGGGTCTTTACTTTTATAGCGAAACCTCCAGGTGGGTGGCACTATGCCAAGCTGTAGTCCCACCTGCTCACAAGTCCATCCCATGAACTACTTGATTGTTGAATGTAGTAAGGGGCAGGTATCCCCATGGGATAAATACTATCCTCTATCTCATGGAATACCATCTGGCTAGGTGTGAAGTCACTTCTTCCTGTTTATCCTTTGAAGTACAAATGGATCTCGGCTCTCCCATGCCAGCTTGGTACCGTAAACAGGAAACCGCCATACAGATGTAGATAAAGTCCGTGCTTCACGTGACATCTTGTCTCTGCAGTAATGGGGGAATCTTCTTCTCTGAGTTGTTGTTTTCTGCTAACAAAGGCTACCATGGGCTTCTTCTTCCCATGATCCTTTGAGCTGAATGTGTGCAAGCTACATTACCATAAAATGCAAGCAGGCTTTTCCTATGTGAACTCTGTTTCATAGTAGGTGATTCAAACAGCTTTCTTTGGCTCATGGCATACAAGTGTGTGCACAGTCCATTTATTGTGTGTGTGTAGCAGATATAAATTCATAAATAAGTTCATTCCTCAACAACAGTTGTATCTTGAACTTATTTTGGATGAGGTGCACACAACAGGTTGTGAAGTAGAGACTATGTTAGAAATGGCTGTACAGCACAAAGAATCAACAAGCAAACATAATTATATAGATAACTCAATCAATAGAAACAATTTCCAAGGGAACCCAAGAGGAAGACAAACATATTGTACCTTATTTTGTACATATTGCACACTATTTTGACAGGCAAGAAATGTACTGAATAAGCTATCTGTGGATTTTTCTACATTCTTGAATAAAACATACCAAGTAAAGGGGTGTGTGAGTCCATGAACAAGCTAGTGGGGGGAGGGTGAGAATACCTCCCACAAATTTCTAGTTATCATTTTATAATTGGATCTGAAATTCAAGCTCTATTCACACAGTCTGCATTTGGAAATATTGAATACTAGGAGGAAGGCCTGTTGTGGGAAGAAATACAATGAGCTCTAGAAGGAAACTCCAGGTGAGTGTCCCAGCTGTGGCTGGTGGGGCGGCAGAGGGAAGGAGAAAATAGACAGAGGCAAGCCATGTTTATTTCCTTCCACTTAGCTATAAGGCAGTCTGTCTCAAGTCATTTTGCTGCCTCAAGTGGGTAGTATGGGAGGACAGCCTCCTGGTAACAGGTATGGTTCCCTCCACCCCTGACTTATGTTGATTTGAGGTTATGCAGTGGCAGCTAAGGTAGAAAACCACCTCCTCCTATGCCATGTCTTCTGGGTTCCAAGGGTCTGGAAAGTGGTTCCATAGCCAGTTACAGGTTTACCAACTCTGGGTTGGGAAATACCTGGAGATTTGAAGGGTGGAGCCTGGGTGGGAAGGGGTGGGGAGGGACCTCAGCAGGGTATAATGCCAGAGTCCATTGGCCAAAGCAGCCATTTTCCCAGGAGAACTGATCTTGGTCATCTGGAGATCAGTTGTAATAGCTGGAGATCTCCAGGTGCCGCCTGGAGGTTGGCTTTTGTTAATTTGGGGCTATGCAGTGGTAAAAAAGGTAGAAAAGCACCTCCTCCTATGCCATGTTTTCTGGGTTCCAAAGGTCTGGAAAGTAGTTCCATTGCCAGTTACACGGTTGCCAACTCTGGGTTGGGAAATACCTGTAGATTTGAGGGGTAGAGACTGGGGAGGGCAGGGTTTGGGGTGTGAGCAGTGGTAAAAAAGGTAGAAAAGCACCTCCTCCTATGCCATGTTTTCTGGGTTCCAAAGGTCTGGAAAGTAGTTCCATTGCCAGTTACACGGTTGCCAACTCTGGGTTGGGAAATACCTGTAGATTTGAGGGGTAGAGACTGGGGAGGGCATGGACATCAGTTTTAATAGCTGGAGATCTCCAGGTGCTGCCTGGAGGTTGACTTATGTTAATTTGGGGCTATGCAGTGGCAGCAAAGGTAGAAAAGCACCTCTTCCTATGCCATGTTTTCTGGGTTTCAAGGGTCAGGAAAGTGGTTCC
>NW_015175373.1:433111-435007 GCF_001447785.1 Gekko japonicus
AGATTACAATATTGGCCACTCCTTATAGGTAACCTCCCACTCCTGTAGGTAACCAATAGGATTGTTTTTGGGACGGACTAACAGGTAGGTGGGTCCACAGATTGGAACAGTTGCCACCCATCTAATGGACCCACTATAAAAGGAAAGGACCATTACCCAGCCCTTCCTAGCTAGCATCCCCCGCAACAACCCCTGTCTGCTTTTTACTCCTCTTAAGTCCCACTTGCTATTCCCAAACCCTTGCCTCTACTTTGATCTCTTGATCTGCAGTCAAGAGACCCACACGTTCTGGCTGCTTCTGGTCGTGTGCGAACTCCCTTTAGTTTATATTTCTCCCCATCCATTCTTCATTGGAACAACCAAAGCTGTGAGATAGATAAGTATTGCCCATCATAATTCCCACCTGCTAATGCAACTGTGCTTATTTTAATACTGTAATTCTAAGGAACTTGATTGAATGTGTGAGTGCATCAGTATTGTTTGTATGAGATTTATTCTTTAAGTAAAAGACATTTATTTTAACAACAACAGCCTTGTTATCCTTCTCTGGTAACCCTTGGTGGGAACAGGACCTTGGTATAGTTGGCAAGAACCCATTTATAAATTGCCAATTGCTGTAAATAAAGCAATTAGGCTAACAATGTGCAAACGACCTCTGTGTTTCGACTGGCTGGGGGGGGGAGGAACAGCAAAATGTTTGGAATGTTGGAGGCAGGACTCAGGCAACGCAGCTAGTGGATAGGGACAGCTTCTGAGTGACACATCATGGAGCCAACTGATTTAGGAGCATGTGGAATGTTCAGAAAGTGCCACCCCACTTCACAATTATATATAAGGAAAGATATGTACGAAGAATGAAATCACATTTGCTCTCCTTGCTCTGAACTACCATGTACTAGGAGTGTGCACTGAGAAAAAATTCATTATAATTTTGGACCCATACTTCGTGCGTGTGTGTGTATTTATCATGATTGCTTATTTTGGGGTGGGACGCTATTGGTTCAGGATTCAAATCTGTGTGGTTCTGGAGTTTGGGAACATTATTTTCAATGGAGAATGTATATGAAGTTCTGTGGATGCTGTTTATAAAGATCATGGGATCAAATTCATCTAGAACACAGTCCATCCCATAATCCAAAGACCCCCTTAATTTTCAAGTAGATTGAACAAAGGGGTTCAATTTTACAGATCTCCCAAAGTAGGTGACTCTCTTTGTACCCACAGTTCTCTTTACTGATCCCTAAAATGCCAGTCAAGCAGTAACATAGCAGGAGTCCTCCAGCTGGCCATGACATTTTTAAAAAATCTGTCATATTTTCCTACTGTTACAATGACTGATTATAAACATTTGTTACCTTTCGCCTGAAACCTGTGCATTTACCATCCTTTCTTGTTGTGGTCTGTTAGTTTCCTTTCACAAAGTGAAAGAGGGTTCCTTTGCAAACTGTCCCATCCCTTTCCATCTGTCTGCCATTATTTCCTAAAGGGAAATTTTCCAAAGGGTGTGTGTGTGATGGAGCGGCTGTTTTTCAATTAAACTGCACTAAAATTGCAATGGGGGAGTGAGTGCTCTCTGTCCTGTAAAGAAACCCCAAGTTTCAAGCAAACTGAGCCAAGGACATGGATTCTATGAGCCTCTGAACAATGTGCCCCCAGTCATCATAATTTCAGTTTCATTATTGCTTATGAGGGGATACTTTTGGAGGGACAAAGTGACTGTTTTTCAACACAATCACACACACACACACACACACACAAAATCACAGCAGAGGGAGTACTGCCTGTCCTGTAAAGAACTCCCAAGTTTCAAGCAAGTTGGGCCAAGAGAACAAAATCTACATGCCCCTGAACAAGGTGCCACCAGCTCTCTATTTTCCCAGCCGTAATACAAAGAAC
>NW_015175373.1:435061-437155 GCF_001447785.1 Gekko japonicus
TCTCAAAAGGTGATTGGTTGGAAGTGCTCTGTCCTCCTCCCTTGCAAGGTTCCTGTCCAAAGGGAGAAAAAAACATTGTTTAGGAAATCAGTAGAATCAAGAAAAAACATGAGCACAAACTGTAGCTGGCTAGCAGCACACAGAGATGAATAAAACAACATGGATTGTTTTGGGAGGGATTTTTCATTACCTAAGGATTTTGGATTTGTTACCATTCTGGAAAATCATGGTAATGGCCTGAGCCAGTGATTTGCATGTATATCTTTGGTTTTGGGAATTTCATTATGCACATCCCTACCATGCATTTCAGATGCCTTTGTAAACAGGGCTTCTGCTTGTACAGATTGTGTTTCCTCTGAGTTTGGTTCCTTGTTCAAGGATATTGAAGATGTGGGGTTCACAAACAGGGACAGCAACCATAGTTCTGTTTTTCTACCATATGTTCAGTATCTCCTGACAGTATGACTAGGATTTCAGAATGGTTTAAATAGGGCTCCCAAATAATCTCCTGTCACAATATTGGCCAGATTAAGATTTTCTTTGAGTTCTAAAACCTTTAGTCCAAGTAAATAAATCAGGAGTCAAATAAGTCAGGATGCAAATTTCCATGGAATATGTCCACATTCTAGGATTGCACTACCTAAAATGTATTTTTATAAACATGATGTGGAAGCCTCACTAGCACTTGCACACTCTTAGTGCAGCAGTGTTTTCTTTCCTTGCAAGTAATCACACATGGTTGAGCAATGAGCAAGGCCCAGGAAGACAAAAGCCAAGGAGGTGGCCTATTTTGTCTGGGAAAGAGAGAAAGAGAGAGAGAGTCTGACTGGCAAGCTGAATGGCAGCAGACCAACTCCCAAGATGAAGCAGGCTCCTTTTGGTGGAAAGCAGAGGCCTTGAGAGAGCCCTACAGAAGCAGACACGGGCTTTACAGTGGCTGCTGATTTCTTTAGTCTTAGCCTGCCGCGGGACCTGATATGAATGGCAGGAGAGTAAAGAGCTCACTGCATGCTGCTTATATTCCCTAGCTAACAGGCGGTTAGACAGTCTCTCCTTCCCACCCCCAACAAATACCAGCATAACAGTACAGATATTTCTCCTCGGGGGTATTTTGTCAGCCAGGATTGGTACAAATGCCTGGACCCAAATCTAGGGTTACAAAATTTCTGCTTCTTCCTGCTCTGCCTTCTGCTTACCTTGTGAGATTACCACATCTCTCTGTGTCTTCCCTATTTGCAAGTGATAATTTGCATTGCCTTTAGAACATGGAGGCTTTCTCCTTTCTGCATGAAATATCAGAGGCAGGATCTTTTTATAAGGGGACATCACAGAAGATTTCATCCTAACCAGATTGTGATTTCAGCCTCACAATAAAATAACTAAATTTGACAAAACAGCATGAGCCACAATGGCCTGTTTAAATTTATTTATTTATTTATTTAAACATGGAGGCTTTCTCCTTTCTGCATGAAATATCAGAGGCAGGATCTTTTTATAAGGGGACATCACAGAAGATTTCATCCTAACCAGATTGTGATTTCAGCCTCACAATAAAATAACTAAATTTGACAAAACAGCATGAGCCACAATGGCCTGTTTAAATTTATTTATTTATTTATTTATTTATTTATTTATTTATTTATTTATTCGGCTTCTATACCGCTCCTTCCCGCAGGCTCAGAGCGGTTTACATTTGATTAATTACATCCTATCTAGGGCCACAATTCACGGGGGGAGGGTGAATGCCTACCAGCATCCAGACAGCAGGGCTCTGTTACTATCATTAGTCCATGTCGTTGTTAATCCACAGGCCGTATTAGGTGTAATGATCTGCAGCAGCTTGCAGTACCATGAGCCTATAACAGCGGCGGTCCCTACTTAAATGCCTGGCGGAAGAGCTCCGTCTTGCAGGCCCTGCGGAACTGTAAAAGATCCCGCAGGGCCCTGATCTCCTCTGGGAGCTCGTTCCACCAGGTAGGGGCCGCCACTGAAAAGGCTCCGGCCCTGGTGATGGCTAACTTAGCCTCCCTCGGGCCAGGGATGGTCAACAGATTTTGCGACCCCGACCGTAGTGCTCTCTGGGGTATATATGGG
>NW_015175373.1:438361-464342 GCF_001447785.1 Gekko japonicus
GGGGAGGTCGCGGCGGAGCACCGAGACTTTATCCGCAAAATAGCTCACAAATGCCTCACAGCCTATTTCCAATTCTCTATCGTTTGGTCTGCCACATGGCAGAGTTGTTATTGACCGAATTGTCCTAAATAATTGGGCTGGGCGAGAGCTAGCGGACGCAATCTCCGCCGCATAGAAATCCTTCTTTGCGGCTTTGACTGCCATCTCATAGGCTTTCATAAGCGTCCTATAAGATGCTCTGGATGCTTCGTCACGAGCTCGGCGCCACCGTCTCTCTAGCCGTCTGAGCTCCCGCTTCATAAGCCGCAGCTCTTGGGTATACCAAGGCACTAGCCTAGTGTGGGGGCGCAGAGGGCGCCGTGGAGCGATCTCATCGATGGCTGCGGAGAGCCGGCCATGCCAGTCCTCCACAAGCTCATCCAACGAGCCGCCAGGGGGTGTCGGATCCCGCAGTGCCATCTGGAGCCGCATAGGGTCCATCTGATTCCGTGGGCGAGCCAAAATCTGCTCGCCGCCCAAACAGGGTCGGTGTGGCACATTCAGGCGGGCCCTCAGGGCAAGGTGGTCCGACCATGGGACTGCCGAAGCAGTAACCCGGTCTACTGTAACCCCCGCCGCGAAGATCAGATCGAGCGTGTGCCCCGCTTGGTGCGTGGGGGTCGTTACATATTGGGAGAGTCCCAGTGCCGCCATGGACGACACCAGATCCGCTGCCCGAATGGAGGTCGCATAATCAGCATGGACATTGAAGTCACCCAGGACAATTAGTCACGGGTGCTCCAGTGCCCAGCCTGCTACAGCCTCCATCAGGGACGACAAGCTATTGGCCGGTGCATAGGGCGGTCGGTACACCAGCCAAATCGCCAAACTCTCCTCGGCCTCCCAGACCATGCCGGTACACTCAATGCCCGTGATCCTTAACGGCGGAAGCGCCCTAAAGGAGTAAGCCTCCCGGATGAATAGTGCCACTCCCCCCCCACCCTTTAGTCCGAGATTGGTGAAGGACCGAGAACCCAGGCAGGGCAAGCTGGGAGAGCGCTACTCTCTCCCCGTCCCGCACCCAGGTCTCGGTCACGCACGCCAGGTCTACATCCTGGTCCTGCAGAAAATCCCTGAGGACCATGGTCTTACTGTTTATAGACCTGGCGTTGCATAGCACCAATGTCGGAGAAGGGGTACTTTTCCTAACCCCACCGCCAACATCTCTTGGGATGGGACGCAGGCTGGAAGGAGGCCGAGCTTTGCTGTTTCTCCACCCCCTTCCCATACTCCCCCGCCTGCTCCCACCGCTATACTTCCCCCGCCCCAGGAGCACCGGAATTCTCTGGCCCGACATCATTACTCTCAGTAGTCTTCGCTTGTTTCCACAAGCTTCAGACCACTGGTCGAGCAACAGCAAAAAAGCTCAATGTACTGCTCGATTAATACACAGTGGATGCACCCTATAGTGCTGCTAGCGCTACAGTTCCCTAGCCTATCCTACCATCTTACTGTTGGCTTTGAGGTAAAAAGATCAAAACAAAACTGAACTCCTAAAACTAACAATGTGCCATGCTCTTTCAATATTCCTGTAAAAGTACATTGGTCAAAAAGTCAAGCACTGATAGATGAAAACCTTTCTAAGCAAGTTGGCTTTTATTTGCTCCCCTAGCATTTATTCCTCTTATTCAGATTAATTAGCCAGCAGTTTTGTTAGGGAACAAGCCTGATATTTGTTTTATGGACTGCTTATTGCTACACAATGGACTGTGCACATACACATGGGCTCAGAGAACTGTACATTTTAGGTCACCTGTTGTGATGACACACATTGAGGGTGCCTGCACAAACCTTACATCTAAATAAGGTTTCAGCAACACAGTTGTACAGCCTGGTGAAGAAGCAATTGTTAGCAATGAAACAACAACTTTGGGAAGAAACAGCCCCCATAGCAAAGCTGCTTGTGGTCACATATCACCCATCAACTGCTTTGTTCCTGAGCTGGCATTTCCTGCCAGATGGATATTTGGTTATAAAAGGAACTGGCCAACTTCATCAGCATTACAAGGTAGCATCCTGACACCTGGATTTCACACCTGTCCAGATGCCAATCCTTCGAGTAAGGTTTTAGGTTACAATATTGGCCATCCCTCCTAGGCAACCTCCCTTCCTACCTGCAACTAATAGGATTGTTTTGGACTAACAGGTAGGTGGGTCAAGAGGTTGGCACAGTTACCACCCACCTCTTGGACCCCCTATAAAAGGAGAGAACCAGTCACCTGGCCCCTCCTGGCTAGCTAGCATTCCCCCAAGACAACCCCTGTCTGCTTTTACCCCTCTTAAACTACCCCCAACTCTTGCCTCTACTATTAATCTCTTCAGCTATAGTCAAGAGACCCACACGTTCCGGCTGGCTCTGGTCGTGTGGATTCTTTTTGTTTCCATTTCTTCCCATCCATTCTTCATTGGAACAACCAAGCTGCAAGACAGATAAGTATCGCCCATCATCCCCCCTACCTGCTAATGCTTATTTCCTACTGCTTATTTCCTACTGTAATTCTTAGGAACTTGATTGAATGTGTGAGTGCATCAGTATTGTTTGTATGAGTTATATTTCTAGTAAAAGACATCGATTTTAACTACAAGAACCCATTTATAACTTGCCAATTTCTGTAAATAAAGCAATTTGGCTAACAGTTTCAACCATGTCATCTTCATTAATCTAGCCCTGCTTTACTGTACTGGCTTCTGATTCCTGATCTTTTGTTCACGGAGACTCAAACCTGCATGCAAAACTTTAAATGGTGCCTATGGATGATTTACTACCCTGGTGTTTATAATTCTCTCTGTGTAGACATATAAAAGTGGTTTGAAGATCTGAGGCCAGGGGAAGATGACATGTAGAACTCAAAATAGGATTAAACTCCTAGCTCAAATGTGGGGATTTCAAATAGTTGTGTCATGAAAAGTTCTATTGCATGCTTTATGCTGCAGTAACAGCATAAATAGAGTTAAAAAATTTTTTTGAAGGAGAGTAAGAACTTTCCATCTTAGAGTGCACTTTACAGTGGCCAAACAACCTGTATGTCTGCAGAAAGAGAATAATTTGCCATAATTAGAGCTGACAGCTTTCTTTTTTAAAAATGTGGCCTGCTCCTGTTCCTTTAATGGCAGCCTCATGTAGATGTTTAGCAGATGAAACTTTCTCTGGCTTGGAGTTAAAATAGTAAGAAAAGCTTTGCCTGTTTGATATCAATATGTCAAGCCACAGTTAATGAGTTTACCATTTGCCCTGTCATGGTGAAAATCACCTGACCAGCAAAGGGAGCTGCTTCAAACAAACAAATCGCTATATGAGCAGTCTCCACATGTTTGCATTTCAAGTAGTTACCATGTCACAGAATAAGAATGAGATTTCCACCTTTCCATTTCTTTATCATTCTGTACATTTGCTCTCCTCTGTATTTCACTACTGTATTTCACAAATCGTAACATATGCAGTTCCTTCATTTCTTTTGTATCTGCCCTCCGTCCATAAACAATGACTCAGGGTGAGCATGTGCATTGATAACACACTACAGCATTTTGATTTGTGGTCATAGGTATGATTGCATCAACATTTTTTCTGCAGTTTTTGATGTGCATGTGCATTCTTGCACATTGCCAAGAAACTGCACACACAACATTTTAATTAACTGAGTCATGAATCAGATTAGCTGAAAGTTGCACATACAGTGTTCTGTACAATACTGCATAAATAGTGCTGTGCTCAACAGAAAACCTCTCACATTCTGGTGAACATGTATGTTAAATGTTCAAAAATATTTGATGGACATTTGTGAATATTTGATGGGATGTTCACAAAATGCTTGTGTACACACACACATACACACAGTGGCTGGCTGTAGTCACACTGGTGTCTTGGCGCGATATGGCACCGCCTTTAATTGTCTGGTTTAAAGTGGGGTGGGGCATATTATCAAGACAGCCCACCCTGCTGTGAGTTACCCACATGGACATCCTGTGGTCAAGCAACCACATAACTGCAGTTCCTCAGCCATGGAGCACTGCACGGTCATTTTTCGGCGCGATATGGCACCGCCTTTAATTGTCTGGTTTAAAGTGGGGTGGGGCATATTATCAAGACAGCCCACCCTGCTGTGAGTTACCCACATGGACATCCTGTGGTCAAGCAACCACATAACTGCAGTTCCTCAGCCATGGAGCACTGCACGGTCATTTTTCAAAATTAAGGTGAACATACGTGCTCATGCACATGCACATGCACGCACGTGAGCATATAGGCAAAAATTCCAACTCCCCCCCCCCACCCTAGCAGCGGGAACAGATCTGCAGGTTCAGACCGCCAACCCATTCTGCACATGCTCCCTCCATGTTCAGATATCTGACCATGTGCAATGAATGTGCAGGGAACCAAAAACAACACTTGTGATGTGGTGCCTTTTTAACCAAGCTTCAAGTCATCCTAGGACGGTGTGAGAATGCCCGGGGAATGCCTGACAGATGTGGCTGTGTGACTATGCCCATTTGATCTGGAGGGAAGGGGTTGCTATGTCGGGCCAAACTGCTCATGTGATCATACCCGCTGTACCTCTGCTATTTCTTTTCTCTCCAGGCGATAAACTTTATGTTTTCAATAGTAAAGTGTAACCTAACATTACAGATGGTTCTTTAAACAGAAGGCACACTCTAACAGGGGCCAGTTTTTCCTATAAAATACTTCTCATCTTTTCTAGCATGACTTTGTGCTGGACTTCATGGGAGTAATAGTTATTTGCAGCTATGACAACCTAGCCCCATTTCCTCACTCTCAGTCTCAGGATTTTCCCTCTGTTTTTTCTTCCTTTCTTCCTGAGCACCCTATTTATTTTCTTCTTATCTTAAGATATATGGCTGTCCCACCCTGTTGTGTTATTGTATTTTATGCTGGCTCAGCCCAGGAACCTGAGGGAAGAGACAAGATCACCCTCTTAACTAAAAATTCTGAAATTGCACAGAAGAGGCTTTATAATGTTCAAAAATAAACCAAGTATTTTATTCAATATAGAGGGGGAAAGTGCAGGTAAATTAAACATAACTCTGAGGTAATTATTATAATCACTCCAGTTCCTATGTTTCGAGTGCATGAGAGTTTTAAAGCTTTCACACAGTCTTAGAAACGTTGAGTTGAGAGCCTGTGGTTTCAGTGTTTCCTAAACACTCCAGTACATTTCCTTGAGTTTAACTGAATCTTCAGGTTTCAGAAGGCCAGGATCATTAACAAGCACCCAAATTCCTTTTCTGAGCACACCAAAGTTCACTCCACTCTTTAGTGCTATCTCCCTTTTATTTATTTATTTATTACTTTGTTATCCCGCCCTAACCCCTAAGGGTCTCTGGGCGGCTTACAGAGCATGCTAATCACATTTTACCAAGTCTAACCTAGGGCCACAGATATACAGGGGTGGTGACAACCCTACCAGGCACCCTTTTCCGGCGGATCTTCGATTGTTGTCCTATTCTTGCGGGCGGTAGTCGGCGGCGTCCTTTCCTGGTGCTGGTCTTTTGGAGTTCCCTTTCTTCCTGGCTGTAGCGATTCATTTCCGTCCAGGACCAACTGCACTTCCACGCATCCTCCGCTGCGGCCTCTGCACCAGCTGGTCTGGCCCCTTCGATCGCTCGCTCCTCGCCTCGCCAGCCACCATTTCTTCTCCGCCTCCGCCATCGACCACTGCTTCGCTTCGCCGCTCGCCGCTGCATCACAGGGATGGGTGCCCCCCACTCTAGTAGCAGGTACCCATTAGTCTAATCGCCCTTTAATGGGCTTTCGAGCCACTGGGTGGGCGGGAGCTGGGACAAAGGGCTGGGCGCTCACCCCGGCCGCGGTGGGGCTCGAACAGCCGAAGCTGTTCAGCCAGATGTATGTGCAGGCATCTCTTACCGCCCGCGCCACCGCTCCCTCAACTTGGCAGGGAATCTCATCTCTAACTAGAAGATTTATCCCTTTTTCTGGGCCAAATGGGGGTCTTCACTGATCCTCCCACTTCTCCTTGTCAACTTTCCCAGTCATCAGTCACTATGAAACTGTTTTCAGTCAGAGCTAAACTCTTCTCAGTCAGAGTTAAACTTTCCACAGTCAGGGCTAAACTCAAAACTGTGTTGTCTTCAGCAGTCAGTTCTCAAGTCTTTTTGCTCAACTGATGCTAACCAATCAAATCTATTTGAGCAGCCTGGCCCTCAAGGCTCTCTGGCTCTGTGAGGCATTAAACCTTCATGTTTATACAGCCCTTACGAGCTTTTAGAGTGCAGTCTGTCACAGTTGCCGCATGACGGAGTGAGCTCCTGTCTCTAGTTCCAGCTCCTGCCAAACTAGCAGTTCGAAAGCAAGAAATTGCAAGTAGATAAATAGGTACCACTTTGGTGGGAAGATAACAGCGTTCTGTGCGCCTTGGTGTTTAGTCATGCCGACCACATGACCACGGAAACGTCTTTGGACAGCGCTGGCGCTTCGGCTTTGAGATGGAGATGAGCACCGCAACCCTAGAGTCGGACTCGACTGGCTTTCGAGCAAGGGAACCTTTACCTTTTACCTTTACCTGTCACAGCAGCCTTCTCAGGGATGTGAAGAAAGCTATAACTTGAATCAGCCCCAGTGGTCTGAGCATGTGTCAGTAGCCAAATGACTATGTTCTGATGAATGCTGTGAAATGGACTCACTTAAACTTCTGAAAACTGTAATAAATGATTCACTGTTGAGCTAGAAAACAGGATTTTGAAGTCATAATATAAAACAACTGAAAGAGCTGAAATGAATTAAGGACTTTTGCTGATTGCTCAGTCCCTGCTAGGTTTTGCCTCAAGTTGCTGCCACCACAGGGAATAATTTAACTGGGTCTTTTTGGAGCAGCTGGTTCATGATATCATGGTTCTTATAACCATTGTCCAAGATGCACATACATACTGCATATGAGAGGCTACTCATGTAAGTTTATTTATTTATTGCATTTATATCCCGCCCTATCCCATGATGGGCTCAGGGTTGCTCACAACAAAGATAAAACAATAAATATACAATTAAAACCAATTAAATAAAAACAAGATGACATTTAAAAGATGACATTTCATTAAAAAAGCAGAGTTCTCTTGATCTTATGTTTCTCCGACCACATTTTCACTGTGGAATACATGCACATGTAGCCATTACAGTACCATTTAAAAAAAAACAAAACGGCATGGATCCCGAAGATATTTTTGACTGCCACTTATCTGGATGATGATCTTTAATTTGTTGGCTCTTAATAGTGGAACATCTAGTTATGTACTAAGCTATGAATGATTTAAGAGAGATCAGGGCAAGAAGCAAACTGGGGAGGCCATGCATTAAAAAGAATCTCTGGTTTTGCTAACGTCTTAATAGATTACCTTGTTACTAATTCTGGAGTTCTACATTTACTTTGTAAGGTGGGGTAGAGTGAAGAGGCTCTTACTTGTGAACAAATATAATATGTACCCTTGAAGGTAGCCGTTGTGACTGGTCAATCATTTCTAGGGATGTGTAAAAAAATGAAATTAGTTGGATTTAGCTCTTAAGCTTTTTAAAACATGTTGAATAGGTTTAATGTCAGACCAACTGGTTTCAATGGGAAACACATTTCTGGGTGTAATTTTGTTCTCACCCACCCTGCCAGGATATAATTCCTAGGGACTGCAAACTTTATCCATTTAAGTTTCCCTCTCAAATTTCAGGTGAACATACCTGTTTCCTCAAATATTGTTGCAGTTCAGCATGGTGGCTGCAGTGACAACTCTGGTTTTACTAATGCGATGGCTAAGTTGGTAGCTGATTAAAGTTCCAAATAACTACCTGCATCCATATTGGCTTCTCAAAATGATGGGTCACAATGTCAGTACACAATGTAGTTGCACATGCATAAATCTCTTTGAAGCTGGTAGGACATAAGCATATATAGCTATCTGTGTTTCTGGACATTTTCCATCATAAAAATGTCTTCTAGAAATCTAATGAATCACATTTTTTCTCTGAGCTTCAAAAACAGGAACAAATGAGACAGGGTGGAGGGAAAAACCTTTTTACTTGATAATGTCTTGACAGTTGTTTCAGACAATTTCTGCATCTGTCATCCAAATATAATTGCATTTAGTCTGCAATAATTCATTTTCTTATTATTTTCTCTTTCATTGTCTGGAAACTGTCCATCTAGCTTGATTTTTTGCCTTAATTATTTTTTGTATGGTGTGAATATTACAATATTGCTAATAGCGGTGTAGAATAGCAGTGTGTACAATACAGCTGGGAGAGATATCAAGTGATGTTTTTCTAGTGAATTAGAATCACTGTTATGGTTTCTAAATATATGGTAGCATCAAAAATAGCTGACATTTCAAAAATCACTAGTGCATTTTTATCTGTCCATGCCAGGTGGCCATTTCAATATCAGTAGCAGAGTATATCATAGCAGCAAAACCTTTAATAAGATTTATATATTTTGAAAAAGAAAACTTCCCTTTGTAGCTGTTGATTTTAAAAGGATTGCTCTCCAGCCACAGAAAAGAAATTAAAACCATACAGATTCAATCATAACAAAGTCTTGGGATATGAACCTGTTATTCCTGAGCATGAAATTTTGACTTCAGATACAGCATTAGTTGTTTTATAGGTCTTGTGTATGTACGGTAATAGAAAAAGGTATGTAAAGTCTAGGATTAGAATTACAAAAGGTTTACATAATTTTGCTAAATTTAATCTCCTCTTTTGAAGGAAAAAAGAATTAAACAAGATTAAAGGAAAAATCTGGAAGAAATGAGATAGGGAAATAGGGTAAATTCTCCAGACAGCAGAAAGTCTTGCAAACATCTTGCAAAAGAAATAGCATTTGAATATAAAATGAGATTGAAAACTGTATATATTGTATGGTAAAAAGAAATTAATAGTTTAGAGGGTTTCCCCCCATCATCTTCACTAGTGAACTGCCTCTGAAGGTTTGGTTCTCACAGAAACAGGAAAACTGTAGATAGAACAGAGTGGAGTGTGCCTGACAAAAGTCGATCTACTTCGAAGAAAAACCTATTATTGCATCATTAACAGGACTTGCACCAGGATATAGGGATGCCAGCCTCCAGGTGGGGCCTGGGGAATCCCCTGGAATTACAGTTCATCTCTAGACTACAGAGATCAGTTCCCCTGGAGAAAATGGATGCTTTGAAGGGTGGGCTCTGTGGCATTGTATCCCACTGAGGTCCCTGTCCTCCCAGGTTTCCTCTTCAAATCTTCAGGAGTTTCCTAACTTGGATCTGGAAACCCTACCCCCCCATCCCCTGCCAATGGTCAGGGAGGACCTGGCAACCCTAACCAAGCACCACCACAAATGAAAACACAAGACAACATCTTGGGTTTAACTAGTTTGTTTAAATAGGCTGATCTATGTCATACTATTCAATATGCTAAAATATTTAAATGAACAGGCTGTGCTAGATAGCCTATCATGGCTGCCTGACTGCAAACTTGGCCAGCATCTTCCACTTGCCTTCTTTATCACTGCCCGCACCCAATGTGTAGAGAGGTGCTTAGCCCCAGCCCCTTCCTCAGGGCCGTAGCCAGGGTGGTCTTGGCATCGTAGTACCTGATGTTTCACCAGCAGCTGTGACTGGCATCCTCAGAGGTATAACACAGAAAGATGGAGTACTCTGTGTCAAGGTGAGAAGAAACATGGTAGGCAGGACACAGTATCTTATTCCAAGACACTGGACAACACATCCAATTACCATGTCAGATTACACAGGGAAGCGGCTACAGCCCAGCTCCAAATACTCCTTACCCTGAACTGCATTGAATAGACCTAAAAAGGTAAAGGTAAAGGTCCCCTTGCTCGAAAGCCAGTCGAGTCCGACTCTAGGGTTGCGGTGCTCATCTCCGTTTCAAAGCCGAAGAGCCAGCACTGTCTGAAGACGTTTCCGTGGTCATGTGGCCGGCATGACTAAACACCAAGGTGCATGGAATGCTGTTCCCTTCCCACCGAAGTAGTACCTATTTATCTACTTGCAATTTCTTGCTTTCGAACTGCTAGGTTGGCAGGAGCTGGAACTAGAGACGGGAGCTCACCCTGTCATGCGGCACCCGGGTCTCGAACTGCTGAACTACCGACCTTCCACAGCCTGCAGTTCAGCGTCTTAACCACTTGAGCCACCGCAGCTCCTATCACTCTGCTAGGGAATAGACCTATAGTCAATAATTCAAAGAACCATCACTTCCACACACAGCAACTCTCCCTCCCATTGATCTCGTTGACCCTGTGAATCTTAAGATGTGCACAGCAGTATGGGAGCTGCGGTGGCTCAAGTGGTTAAGACGCTGAACTGCAGGCTGTGGAAGGTCAGTAGTTCAGCAGTTCGAGACCCGGGTGCCGCATGATGGAGTGAGCCCCCGTCTCTAGCTCCAGCTCCAGCCAACCTAGCAGTTCGAAAGCAAGAAATTGCAAGTAGATAAATAGGTACCACTTTGGTGGGAAGGTAACAGCGTTCCGTGCGCCTTGGTGTTTAGTCATGCCAGCCACATGACCACGGAAATGTCTTCGGACAGCGCTGGCTCTTTGGCTTTGAAACGGAGATGAGCACCACAACCCTAGAGTCGGATTCGACTGGCTTTCGAGCAAGGGAACCTTTACCTTTACCTATGGGACCTCCACATGTAATTTGCTGCTCTTTCCTCTCACCTGCCATTTTCTCCATCACCTCTGGTGGCCTGTCATTTTATTACATCAGTAATTTGTGTATCCCTATTTTGTTTTCATACAGCAACTACTGCACAGAAAAAAACAATGAAAGCCTGCTGGAAGGGGGAAGAATGGTGGGGAGAGGGGAAATGATGATGGATGTGGGTGGGGAGGTGTGCAAATCCATTCTTCTACAGACATTTAGGAAAGATTTTACCATCATGGGTTTGGGAAAACCTGCAGTGGAGTCAGGGGGAAAACTGGAACGGGATAACTCAACAACAATGTTGTGTGGAAGTCTCCAGTAGAACCACCGAAGTTTGGGAGGCAAAGTGGAGCAAAACCCATTTGCGGAAGTGACCAGATGTCATACCCTCTCCCTTTTTGTTTTCAAAATACCTTATGGAAATATATTCAACTTTTTAAAAGAATTAGTTTTAAAACATGAAAAACTGCCCTGGGGATGTTACTGGGTGACATCAGTTTTGGCCATTGTTGCAGTGCAGCTTCTGTGGCAGACTTACAGATCCAATTCTCCTTGCAGAGAGAACATACTGAGTCTTCTTCCTCAATGGCCCCACCATTCAAACTCTGTACATTTATCTGCACCCAAGGAGGATAACTCAGTGGCGTGTTGTCTCCTTGACTCTGCAAAGGGATGGAAAATTCAGAGTCAGCAGCATTCAGTAAATGGTAAGGCTGTTAAAGGTGGGAGGTGAGGGAGACAGACACCAGTGTCTAATGTTATTAATTAGAATCTGAGAGAATTGGGCTCCTGTGCTCCCGGCAACACCAATGGAGAGTGGGGGCCATTTTGCCGCCCAGGAGGAGGGCGGGATAAACAATAGTGTTGCGACTCTATGTGTCGCAATGGAGGGCGGGGGCAGGGCTGGCCTTATAGGCCCTGTCCTGTTCCCGCCCATGCCAGATCACTGCCTTGTGCTCAGAGTAAGCAGCTCCAAGCACATTTCGATCGGGTGTGGAGAGGCCTACCTGTGGCCTGGTGGTGGTAGCGGTACAGTGTTGATGCGGCCTTTTCGGAGCGGCAGCATTGGTGTTGCAGCAGCGGCCTTGTGGGAGTGGTGGTGGTGGATCGGCAGCAACTGCCTTGTCAAAGCAGCGACAAAGTGGCAGGGTTCCCAGGGCATCTGGGCGGCTTGCACACTACTGGCTTAATGAGCTTAGGCAGAGGCTGGATTGGGGAAGCTAGGTGGTCTGAGGCATAGCGGGCAATCAGTGGGCCTGTGGTGTCTGCTGCTCACTGCTGCACTCACATGGTTGGCATCGGCTGCTTTGGCGCTGCAGTGCCCACACTTGGCCCACCGCACTTGGGAGCGGTGGCGCAGACAGTTAATGCCTGCTTTGTAACAACATTCGAGCAGCCACTATGGCTGTTCGAGTACCACCGCGGTCGAGGTGAGCTCTCGACCCTAGTCCCAGCTCTCGCCTACCCAGCGATTCAAAAGCAACTTAATTGCAAGTAGATAAATGGGTACCCACCCTTAGTAGGGTGGGGGGCACCCCTGCCTGGCGTGGTGGCTGAAGACGGCTGAAGACGGCGGCAGCAGCGGCGAGGTGACGGTTCCTGTGTGGATGGCGTAGCGTGGCGATGCGGCGGCGGCGGCGTTGTGCGGGTGCAACCAGGAGGAGTGATCCCTGGCGACCAAGAAAGGGAACATCAAGTGGCCGCCGCCAAGAAAGAGCGCACGATGACGTCAGACGCTAGCCCAGCGGAGCCGGAAAAAGGACATAGCTGAGGCCGGAAGAAGGCGGAGTCGTGTGCCTTAAGAGAGTTCCACCGAGCGCCAGGAAGAGCAACCCACCAGGAAGTAACCCGCCAGAAAAGAGCAACCCGAGCACCAGAAAGAGCAACTCGCCAGAGCAGAGCAACAAACAGGAACAACAACAGCCACCACCATAGGGGTGCCGGTAGGTTGCCCCACCCCATAATATATGTGGCCCTAGTTAGAGGACAACAAAAATGGTGACTAGCACCGATCTGTAATCCGCTTAGAGACCCCTAGACAGGGATTCAAGCAGGATATAAAGTTGAACGAATAAATAAATAAATAAAATTTAGGGGATGTGGGCCTGGTCAGTTGGGTGTGATGTCAATTCCCCCCCCGTTTGAGCGACAGGGAGTAAGTGGCCCTGGGCCGGCAGTAGGCCTTGTTTCAGGAGTCTGGTGTTTCAGCTACTGTGGGTTACCCCCTTTGGTGGTAGACTATTAATAATAGTTAGAATAATAACAGCATAAAAAAGGAGGAGAACCCACACCAGACAAAAAAAGGGGAGAGCCAAGAAAAGGGGGCGAGCCCAGACAAGGGCTCTCCGGCTGTTAGGCGTGAGCGGCTTTCCTGGGGGTCTGCTTTTGCCCCTCCCCCACATGCGTTTGTTTCTGTGGGTGTCTTTTTAGTGGGGTGAGCACAGGTGATTATGGTGCCCAAGAAAGGCCAAGGGCCCTCTGTCAGGATCCACAGCAAAACAACATACACACTTCCAGGAAGGTTTTACTTTTATTGAAAACCCATAGATGCATTAACATGAACACTGTTAGGAATGGCGGACTACCTATGTGCATAATAGGATATAGGGCATTCGTATGCACCCCCCCCCCAGCAATACCCAATTAGGTGGACTCCCGTGCGCGGGAGATGGCAAGAGTCTCTAATGGTAGCGAAGCTGAGAACCAAGATGCTCCCATGGAAGGTAGACACCACAACTCCTCCAGTAACTCTTTACAGATAAGCGTTGCAGCTGTGAAGCAATTAAGCGTATGGGGAGGAATGCAAAGCAATTAGAACGCCTCTCCACACTCATGGCAGCTTAGCTGACACCCTCGAAGGGCAAGTGGCCTGCCCCTAAGCAACCCCCTAAGAAGTCAGCGAAACATGAGTCGTCAGATGATGAAGGGGACCCTATTAACATGTCTATTTTGGCACACCTGAAGGCTCGGGAGAAGCAGAAGACTCCCACAGTGCCTGAGGCCCTGGCTGGGGCTAAAAAAGCCAAGTCTAAACCTGTTTCCTCATTTCAGGCTAAGGTTTTGACATGCTTGTCCATGTTGGAGGATGGTCAGGGGTCCTTGGGTGCTACACCTCAGCAAGCTGGTGGCCAACAGGGCAAGGAAGTGGTGGTTGAGTGCCAGTTGGAGGTGTATAAGGGACCGTGTCCCAGGAAGGTAAGAATGGCAAGGTTCCTGAGGATGCGAAGGCATGGCCTTGGGGTCCAGGTAAGACTGGGTCCTCAGCCAATCAGACTGCAGCAGGCTCATTCCCGGCAGGGGCAGGGTGGCAGGGTTCACCTCCACCACATGGGTGATGGGGTGAGCCACCCTCTGTTTACCCTTACCCACCAAGTGGGTGGCCTGGGTGGTCAGGTCCTGCCCCAGGGGGGTACACATATGAACAAGTTCCAGCAAAAACCTTGCCCAGTGGAGTTTTGGTTATGCCTTTGGGTGACCATCTTTCAGCGGCCACCAGGGATAGGATTCTTAAAGGGACTTTCTTGACATCTTTAGTCTCTTATTTAGGGTAGTGGAGAAGGACAAGGAGAACCTGGACAAGCACAATAAAGAGTGCCTTAGAAAGCGGAGGGTGGATAGGACTTGGGCCAATTGGCATCCAGGGTTCTTGATTTACACGGGAGTCATAGTTCGCCATCAGCCATGGAGAGCCTCACCCATGCTGCAGTATATGGATATCATATACAAGGTATATACGAGTTTTACGGGGTTCACCTGGTTGGAGTATGGTGAGGGCTTTCATATGAGGGCCACCATGAATCCGTCCTTAAGGTGGGACCAGATCCATCCTCATTTGTGGCTCCAGTCTATGGCCTCTTCATGGCCAGAGGTGGGAGATCATTCAGATAGTGGCCATGTGGTTCACAGGCTTCAGGGGCAGCCTCTTTCAAAGGGGACGGCTGGTCCGCCCTCTCAGAAGCACCCTCTCTGCTGGGAATTCACCTTGCAGGGCACGTGCAGCAGGAAGGTCTGTTCATTTCTGCATGAGTGCCCACTGTGCTCAGGCCCCCATCCATTGTCTGGCTGCCCCAAATCTAGAGCCAGGTCTGGTACTCGGGGTGGAAAACGACCCCCGGAGCGAGGCAGCCAGCAAGCTACTTCTGAAAAAGTGTCCTAGTCCCATCAGTATGGGACTCCATGAAGGATATTGTGTGCCAGAAAATTCATAAGGAATGCAAGGAAGGGGAAGTTTGGGCCCCTTTGCATCACCTCCAGTTCCCAATTTAAGGGTGTCTCCTCTAGGAGTAGTGCCAAGAAGGCCACAGGGGAGTACAGACTTATACATCATCTGTCTTATCCTCATGGCTGTTCGGTTAATGATGCAATACCTGAGGAGCTTTGTTCCATCAGGTACACTTCATTTGACCAGGCTGTGAAGGTATTTTGTAGTTGTGGTCATGGCGCTGAGTTAGCAAAGTGCAACATCAAGTTGGCCTTCAGACTCCTCCTGGTTCACCCTGGGGATTTTGAGTTGCTAGGTTTTGCTTCTGACGGTAAATTTTATATGGACCGGGATCTCCCTATGGGGTGCTTTGTGTCCTGTGCCACTTTTGAAAAATTTAGTTCATTTTTGGAATGGGCCCTGCATTTTAGGACTAGCCTGCATAGTACCACACACGACCTCAATGATTTTTTGTTTGTGGGTGGTGCAGGTACTGGCTGTTCTTAGTTTTTACTTGAGTCTTTTATGCAGCTGGCAGCGGAGCTTGGTGTTCCGTTGGCCCATGAAAAGACTGAGGGCCCTACCCCAGTTTTGACTTTTTTGGGGATTGAGATTGACAGCATGAGACAGTTGTCGCAGTTACCTGTTGAAAAGCTGCAGGAGTTGCGGAAGTTCATTGTTCATGCCATGACCCTTTGAAAGATCTCTTTGGTGGAACTTCAACAGCTCATGGGCCACTTGAACTTTGCATGCAAAGTGGTGGCCCCGGACAGGGCGTTTGTATGTCACCTTTGTGACGCCATGGCGGGTGTGTGCCTGCCTCACTATAGAATGAGGGTGACAAAGGGATGGAAAAGGAAAACCCTGAACATAACAGCTAGAGTTAAAAGTGTTAAAATGTTTTGGATACCAAGAATACTATATTTATTTCAAACAATACCATTAACGATTAACAAACAAAAAATGGACACCTGGAACACAAAAATAAGAGAATGGATTTTTGGTAGCAAAAAATATAGAAGTGCAAAAAAGTTAGTATACAATCATAGTTCAGAGCTAGGATGGGGAGTATTGGATATAATAAGTTATTATGAAGCATTTCAGTTAAAAACATTATTAGAAATAGAAGAAGAAGGAAATCGGAAATGGGTTAGGTTTGAAAACGAAACAAACAAAGGAGTAGGAAGATTTGGTATTTCCACAAATAAACAGGTTACAGATCCTAAGTTGAATATGGGGCCTAGGGAAAGCACATTAATAGTTTGGAGGAAGTGGCAGTCAAAATGGTTAAAACGAACATCTAGATGGGCCCCACTGGAAACATTAGAAGGGAAAGGTGTAGATAACAGATGGTGGGAATTACTCAAGCAAAAAGGGTACAGTAGAATACAGGACTTGTTGTGTGCGAACACTTTAAAACCACTTTGAGTCATAAAAGAGAGAGTAGGAGCAAAACACTGGTTAAAAGTTGCAGGCTTATATACAAAGATTAAAAAAATAATTGAAAATAGCAACATGGATACAGAAGAACCGATAGAAGAGATATATAAATTAATGAAAAAAACTAAAAGAGGAATAGCGGGAGTAATATACAAGAAAATAGTTTCAGATATAGAAGGAACAATAGGCCACCTCCAAGGAAAATGGAGTATAGAAACCCAAATAACGGAGCAGAAAGCAAAAAAGTTAATGGAAGGAATTAAAAAAATTAAAATATACAAGTTTAGAGAGATGGAACTAAAATTCTATACCAAATGGCACAGAACTCCAGCCACCTTAGCTAACATGTTCTCAGGGCTAAGTCCAAAATGCTGGCATTGTAAAAGTGCAAAAGGATGGTACTCCCACATGTGGTGGAAATGCCCTGAGGCTAAAAAATTCTGGGAAATTATACTAAGAGTGATAAATGAGCTTTTTAAGGTAAAGCTGAATATAGATTTTTATCTGATGACGATCAGCACTCTAAGTAATGAGACAATAGAGGAAAAAACCCAAGATTTATTGAAACCAATTATATTAGCCGGCAAAGCAGTGATAGCATTAGGTTGGAAAGATAAAAGTAAATGGACAGAAAGAGCTTGGCATAACTATCTGTTTGATTTTGTCCAGTCAGATATAATGGCTACAATGGTCCAGGATCTACCATGGGAAGATAGAACATCGAGGATCAAGGAAAAGTGGTCTCTCTACCTGAACTGGATAGAAGAAGAACAGAAAGAAGACGTTCAGTGGAAGCTATAGGCGCTGTGTTCCTGGCTGAAAGTTAAAGACTAGACTGAGAGGGGAAGGGAATGGGGAGAAAATGTTAAAGTTACCTAAAAAGGAACAATGGAAAGATGATAATGTACACTTTAAATAGCAAATAAAAATAACTATTAAAAAAAAAAGCCTCAGGCTCAGAAAGCAAGGATAGAGATTCTAAGGGTAAATTCAAGGAGCATATTCTGGCTTCGGTGTGAGATAGCCAGCTAGAATTGGAAAATTCAGAGGGTAATTGGTACAGATAACTAGAGGGGTCAGAGTTGAAGTGGAGTCACAGCCAAAATTTAATGGTGTGGACCCATGCCTTAGTAGCCATCAAATTCTGTCCACACTCCAAACATAAAGCAGCATATGGAACACACATGGGTACCCCCATTATCTTTTTCAAGAAGGTAGAATGGACATGTTCCACTGAAGTGTCAATTGCATCTATCCAGAGGAGTCAGTTAAATAATTAATAAAGTGGCCCTTGTTTGATTCCACAACTGTTGTTTGTCTCGTTATTCCGACTTGGGTGGCAATGCTAATTGTACGTGACACCAGGCTCCTGTGCATTCTGTCCTTTCTGATAGAAACAAACAAAAGCATTACAGCTGACTACATAAAGGAGAGTTACAGATTACCTTCATAGCACTAGAGTGGTGATGGTGGTGGTGGGAATGAGGCTCCCCCTGCCTTTTCATTTTCAGTTTAGTGAAGTGGATTTTGGACTGGTTCCTTCCTGTGGCAGGGCTTCTGAGAAAGTGAAATAAAATACAGTAGAAAAAGCTGAGGACTTGGGTGTGTGTGTGTTTTTAACAAGAGAGCAAATGGGGGAAAAAAGAGAAAGGAACAAGATGATATCTCTTTAATCTAGGTTATATATGAGGGGCAGTGGATAAACCTGGAGCTGCACGTGTCTGATGTGAAAAGGGGAAATGGTTGAGAACCATGGCAGGTGAGCTGCTTCCAGGTAATCCCCTGAGGTGAGATACCTGATGGTGCTGCTGTGGAGAAAAACAAGAGAGATATAAAAAGCAGCTAAGGTCGAAGCCCCTCCATCGTATGAGAGTTCTGAGTAAAACATTACAGCATTAAGCTCTTTGTAATGCCCCAGACTGATGATCTGGCATGCTCCAGAGTGATTTCAAAGAAGATTCAGAGGCTTGAATGGCTGCTCACCACCGCATCTCTTGAGAAATCTGTCTTTACAGAGGAAGCTCAAAAACTAGTGGTGGAAGCCAAACAAAACTGTGCCCTTTGAACAGTGCCATCAATTACAGCAAGAAAGAATAAGGAGGGAACCAGTGGCATTTCAAAATGCTTACCTTGGGCAGTCCAGGGCTGGTTTTCTCTTCACATAACTCAAGCAACTGCATGCAGTGGAAGTGCCAAATTACCAAAGTGGCTCAGCTTACTTTCAGATACTGATGATGCATGAGAGGAAGGGGCCTCCTGGACCTGCACCTCTACAAGTCAAGTCTACACCAGTGTACTGCAGTAGCTCTAGAGGGGTTCAGCTCAGGTGTGGCTGGTGGTGTCATGGGAGGAGACAATAATTTACCCTGCTTAGAGTGAAAAAAATGTATTGAACCATGCCTGGGTTTGCCTCCATATGTCCTAACTTGGGAAGGTTACCTATACCATGGTTTGAAAAACCTTGACAAAAGGGTTAGAGAAGATAACAATGACAAATAGTAGATTGTACCTTTTGGAAGCACAATAAGGTAGTATCATAAGACTTCATTTTATAGGTATCCTTGGAAAATTTGTTGTATTAATTATTTTATATTTGATTTGAATGTAATACAATCAGTTCACTTTGAACTGGAGGTGATAAAACCAGTTGTTTATGTTGCATCCCTGGCTACACCATGTGATGTTCTTAACGAGTCCCTTCATCAGAAATGCTGACTGTTAGGTGTGCTATTTACCATTCTAAGATGAATGCTGGGATGGGTACATAAACAAAAAGTACAAATAGTTCCTGTGCATAAGGCATTTGTATCTTTCTACCTGTGTAAATCTCTGAAGAAAGACTGCTAGAGAGCTTTTCATACATGATATTATATCTATGTACAGTTGTTTGTGTGAATGTCTGAAAGCATGTTCATTTTGATTTTGAGCATGGGGACTAGTATGCTGGGGAGGGGAGGAAACAGAGTAGTGTGCATACTGATCATGAACACTGAATGTATACCTGTGATTCAGACATGTAACTCAAAACATTTACATATACAGATTTGGATCCTAAGAACAACATGTATGAAAAGTACTGAGACTTACTAGTGATTTCAGCTCTCATACTTTATTTCCAGTGTAGAACAAGACAAAAACTACCAGCTCGCAGGCCGGTTTATAAAGGCAAAGAACCCACACCCCAAACACACCCCTACACCAGTAATAGGCTATTTACAGTGGCCGAGAGTTCCATAGGCTCTCAGCTTGGAGCCTAGCCCTCCGATTGGCATGGGCTAGGATCCGCTTGGCCCATTGTTCCTGAGAGCAAAGCTCGGCTGCTTCGCATGACCACGTGGCAACCTAGCCGCATCTTTGTGCTGACTTAAAAGGAAAATGGCACACAGACTTCCTACAGCCAATCCATGGAGGGAGAAGAGCTTAGTGCCACCACCAAAATGACAGCACAAAGCTCTAGCATTTCCTCCTCCACTTTTAGCTCTTTAACAACAACAACTGTGAACCCCCACTTAGATGTTGGGAGGGTAGAAGACTTAGCAATATTCTCCATGAGTCAGATATTCTGTGCTGACATGATGAGCTGGAAGGGGGTAGGGAGGGTGATGACAACAGCAAACGGTGTGAGGATGGGGCACATGAATGCCATCCCTGCAGGCCTCTATCCTGCTTACTGCTGCTTCCATTCAGGGGTAAATTGTTGAACCAGCCCTGGCTGGCATATCCTCTGAACCAGTGGAATTGCTTGTGTCAGCAGAAGCATCAGGGATGCAAGAAGAGGCAGACTGAGCCAGAATGGTTAGCTAAATTCACCCAGTGAGCTTCATGGCAGACTGGGCATTTAAACTCACAGAAACTCAAACCACTGCTTGACATTGGCTCTCGCACACTGGTTTATATTCATTTCATTGTGATTTTCATTGCGCCTCCTTTGTGTGCACAGGAGAAGTGTGGAAACAAAGGTCTCAACAAAGAATGTGAAAAAGGTTGGTTTTGACAGGAGACCTCTGTTTCCATTTTAATTAGCATAAGTGACACTCTCCATTAGCGCTTCTGTCCTTCATTGTCTATTTGACTTCTCGAAATGCTCTGCCTTGAATCTGTTCTATCTTGGCAAAACAAATAATGACAAAAATTAAGGGGGCTGAGCAGTGGCTTCAAATAGCATTGTTTTTATTTAAAAGATTGCTCCGTGCTCTAGAATAAAGAAGGCAGAACTGCTTTCTGGGCACAAAGCAACAACGGTCTGCTCTACTGCAAATAACATTAGCTTGTGCAGGAGACCTGAGATTTTCTTTTTCTTTTTTCTGGTCTGTGATTATGGAACACATTACCACAGGAGATAATATTCATTACAAATTCCCACTTAAAGCATAGGGTACTGTTCCACAGTCAAACACAATAACACAAACTTGCAGCAGCATGCAAAAAACAAACAAACAAACAAGTAGACTGGCACATCCACTAGAACAGA
Source organism: Gekko japonicus (assembly GCF_001447785.1). Lineage (NCBI taxonomy): Eukaryota > Metazoa > Chordata > Lepidosauria > Squamata > Gekkonidae > Gekko > Gekko japonicus. Next base: position 459,169 of record NW_015175373.1, read on the forward strand.
TTAAGAAACCCCTGGTATAATGGAAATGTGTAATCGCCACAGTGATGATATACCAGGGGTAACCAGTATATACTGGCGGCCCTTAAAGACTGGCAAATCCACTAGAACAGATTAAGAAACCCCTGGTATAATGGAAACGTGTAATCGCCGCAGTGATGATATACCAGGAGTAACCAGTATATGCCGGCAACCCTTAACGTTTTTAATGCCAAATTAGCTGCTCAATTATTCTATGGAGTACCAATCTGGATTGAAGCCTTAAAAGGGGACTTGGAAAGAAATCAGTCCAGATTTTTGTGGAAAATTCTTGGACTTCCCTCGTGTGTTCCTTATGCAGCTTTATGTTTAGAAACCAATCAAAGGCTTCTATTGACCAGAGCATGGCTGATAATAACTCAGTTTTGGCTTAAACTTCATTTCTATGCTACAGCTAAAAGTATTATTACTCACATGTTAACTGAGTCCCATCTCTCTCCATGGCTTAGATATGTAGAGGAGAAACTCTCTACAATGGGAATACCCCTGGATTATTTAGCCCCCTTTTCAGATAAACAAGCCTATGCTATTATTAAACAAAGATTTCTCGACATCAAAAGGCAAGAACTTAGGGAATGCGTAGTCAGCAGATGCTCCCCAAGTAAGCTGGGACTTTTGACACGGGCTCTACGGAGAAATATCTGTTAAGTTTAACAGCCCCACACCATCGCAGAGCGTACATGCTTGCATGCTTTAATGTTCTACCATTGGAGGTGCTTTTAGGGAGGTACCGCCAGATACCATATGTAGACAGGCACATTACTGTAGCAAGTAAACTTCGCATTAGCAATGTTACTGGATGTTTGTGAACACTTTGGGTAATTCCAATTGCGAAATAATGGAGGCTGTTGCAAAATTTTTATATTATGCAATCAGAAGACGAGGCTTGAATAGCCAAGTGTAAGTGACTGATGCATCTTAGTATTCTGCTGTATTTCTATGATGTCTTGTGCTTTCAATGCCAATAAAGGTTTTGTGTATGTGTGTGATTAAGAAACCCAAAGAAAGCCACTCCACCATATGATTACAGAATTAGCGTATTTTCACCCTTTGTTCCATCCCCAAATGGAATAATCTGATACTTTGAAAAAGCCAATGTTCTGTGTCTTAAACAGGAAGTAGTCTTGGAGTTAACTCAGCCTATAACCAAATCCCCATCCCACCCACCCGCCCAATGATACCTGTTTTAGACCCATGCAGGCAAAAAGACGCCACTTGCTGATTGCCTCACCACTCTATAATGAAGTGCTTCATGGTTGCAAGCACACTTCCTCAGTGTGTTGTAATTGCCCTTTGTTTCAGTCAAGAGACTGGTAATTATAGCTATGGGCCACTTTTCCCCCATCTGAGCTGCTTTTGATTGCAACCAACCATTTATTGTTATAAAAATCTAAAGGTTTGCTGCAGTGTTTATAGATAAACCTTCTGCATGACAGATATTTAGTCTAATCAGCCATCCATAGAGTCAAAATATCTCTCTCTCATTTTCTATGGAAGGCGATTCAACTGTTGCCTTAAACTGTGTGTCCTTTCACAGACATTTTAACAATGGGGTTTTGTTTTTGTTAGGGTCCCTTTGGCAAGTCCAGCCCATGACAATTAGCTACACTGCCAGACTTCAGCTTCCTTAGTTGCTGTTTCTCCAAAATAACCAAGTAGGAAACAGGAAATGCTTTGTTGAGTTACCAACAAGAATGCTTGGAACAACTTCTACTAGATTTGGGCCATCATTTTTAAAGCACCCATCCCCTTGGTTGATACCACCCAGGGGATCAGCATTATCTGGTAGATTAAAAATGCCTCCATCTACAGACCTCAATCTAAAAGCATCTCACACCGTGAACCTGCTTCTTTGGGCCACTGAGTCCTTCAACCTGCTTTATTGACCAACATGACATCCATCTTATCTAGATCAACCTTAGGTTTATTGGCCCTCATCTGACCCATTACTACATACAGGCAGTTATTCAGAACATCTACTGTCTTACCTGATTCAGATGAAAAGAGAGAAAGGTGTGGACTATATACTGATGACACATTACTCCAAATCTGGGGAGGGCCTTGACTCAGCGCTACAACATTTTCTTGGCATGTAGAAAGTCCCAGGTTCAACATCTGGCATCTCCAATTAAAAGTATTAGGTAGAACACAGACTCTCCCTTCTATGTCCATTGAAATCAGTGGGTGTAGAATGATGTAACTCTGTTTAGGACTGCAGTAATGATTTTTAAAAAACCATTGGGTTAGAGAAAACCCCTTGGATTAGCATAAATATATCTTTAGATCACAGCCAGATTATTTTGTATACCATTGAAGTTTACTTGTTAATAGAGACCTCAAAAATAGAAATAATCCTGAGATGGAAAAGGGAACGAACATCATAGGATTTAGCAGTTCAGTAAATTATCATTGCCATTGGCCTCTGTATAACAGAAAGGGTCATGGAACTGTATTTTGTTCTCCTACAATCTCCCTTCACCTGACCTGGATAACCCAGGCTAGCCTGATCTCATCACTGAATTGTTGTAATTGTTTTGTGTTACAAGTAATTCTATTAGTCACCCTGAACATGCTGATGGACAGGGAGGCTACAGTTCTAACAAGTACATAAATAAGGCCTGAATTAAAAGACATCCTGTCTCTCCTCTAACATGTTAAATTGGTACAATGAAGATCTGCATCTAGATCTCTACACAGATGTAAAGGGGCAGGAAGGGTCTCATTTTGGCTCATATATCCCACTCCTTCCCAAAGCCAGAACTCAGCTTCTATCCATAGACACACAGATGTTGTAACTTGTTTTTTATGCCTTGGTATGGTAAGTGACAGTTTGTCTGTCAGGACTTCTGAAAATTCCTGGTTTCCTGGCACTGCCTTTGGGAATTTAGAGTGTCAAAACCTCTAAGAAGCAAGGCATCTCAGGCATTCTCATTCTTCCGATTCCACAAATTGCACATTTATAGGGCCAAAATTTGTGACCCCTTAGGCAAAACACAGACCAACAATTTTGTATTCTGGCTGGCATGTTTTTTCAGTCCTATTCAGGAAGAAAAAACCCCAGAAGGTAGAGCCCAGGTGGTCCACTGAGGGCCACAGGCTGTGTAGGCTTGCACTTCTACCTCACTTCCTCCACTGTGGAAACTTTTCTAGAATTTTAATAATGCCGGTTTGCTTCCTGAAAGACTAAACAGTGGGCGTGTGTCTCTTTCTCTTCTCTCCCCCCACCCCCAGTTTAGATTGGATTTCAATCAGGGATGAAAATTAACTGCACAGAATATATTAGAACAGGATGGGCCATATGTGCCATCTATTGACTGGACCAAATTAGGAGTAAAAAATAAGTGTACCTGAATACATTGGTGCCTAGACATGATGAGTTTGAACAAATATAATTATGTTAGTGAGTCGACAAAAAGATGCTACACAGACAGTAGTTCATTTACAAGGGAGATTTTTCTTCCCAAAGCCCAAAGTATTGCATGCTGCTTTCTAAATGTGCTGGTTTTCCCACTATGACTTGGGAATGAAGGAATAACCTGCCTGCCACTCTCTTTGAGTCTTTTTGCCACTGCTTTTTCTCATGCAAGTGCACCGCTACCATGATCGACCATTGACTATGCATTGAAACGGCTACGGTGTCAGACCTCATGCTTTGAGCAGCACAGCAGGTGCTTTCCAGCTTGATATACAGAGGCAATGCAATGAGAGTGGCCTTTTCATGCGAAATCCCCACAGGAAGAAATGCAAGCCTGCTGAATACTCAGTAGGGGGAAAGAAAGTATTTAACCATGAATATCCTTTCCCTGTATGAGGCAAAAAAAGTTTCAAATGCTTTGGAATTCACTGAAGCTCATTTACAAATTAAAACAACTAAAATATCCCATAAACCAATTACAACTGGTTTTATGGCTCTGCAAAGGGGCAAGTATTACCTGTATTTTAATTTTTTTAAATTGAATGTATACTGGCCCAGTGGCAGTTTTCAAGGGAGCTTACATCAGTAAAGTCCAATATCAGATAACAACCAATGAAATAGCTATAGCTGAAATATCACAATAAAACAACAAAATATGAAAAATAAATGGAAATGGAAAGCAAATATCACTCCCCAAAGGATCTGTTAAAAGTCAGCTGGGAACATGACTTATGAAACTCTCTGGGTAGGTGCTCCATAATAGAAGTATCACCACTGAGAAGGCCCTGATCCTTCTTACTCTCTTTTCTGTCTTAACATCTGTAGATCGAGGCCTCTCCAAGTTATATTTGGGGCTAAGTCTCAACAAACATGAAAGGGAAGATCTTGTCTCACTAACCTGTTAGTGTTCTTTGAAGGGGTGAACAAACATGTGGACAATGGGGATCCAATAGATATTGTTTACCTTGACTTCCAGAAAGCTTTTGATAAAGTTCCTCATCAAAGGCTCCTAAGTAAGCTCAAAAATCATGGGATAAAAGGACAAGTCCTTTTATGGATCAAAAACTGCCTAATTAATAGAAAACAGTGAGTATAAATGGGCAATTTTCTCAGTGGAGGGTGGTAAGCAGTGGGGTACCGCAGGGATCAGTACTTGGTCCACTGCTTTTTAACTTGTTCATTAATGATTTGGAGATGGGAGTAATCAGTGAAGTGGCTAAATTTGCGGATGATACAAAGTTGTTCAGGGTGTGAAAACCAGTGAGGATTGTGAGGCACTCCAAAGGGATCTTTCAAGGATGGGCAAGTGGGCGTCAACATAGCAAATGGGGTTCAATGTGGCCAAGTGCAAGGTGATGCACATTGGAGCCAAAAATCCTAAGTATAAATACACATTGATGGGGTCTGAACTGGCAGAGACTGATCAAGATCAGTCTTGGGGTTGTAGTAGATAACTCACTGAAAATGTCGAGACAGTGTGTGACTGCAATAAAAAAGGCCAATGCTATGCTGGGGATTATTAGGAAGGGAATTGAAAACAGATCAGCCAATATCATAATGCCCCTATATAAATCAATGGTGCGACCTCATTTGGAATACTGTGTGCAGTTCTGGTCACCACACCTTAAAAAGGATATTATAGCTTTGGAAAAAGTGCAGAAAAGGGCAACTCGAATGATAAAAGGGTTGGAACACTTTCCCTATGAGGAAAGGTTAAAGCGCT
>NW_015175373.1:464595-480394 GCF_001447785.1 Gekko japonicus
TGGGGGAGGGTCAACAGTGGGAGGGCTTCTAATGTCCTGGCCCCACTGGTGGACCTCCTGATGGCACTGGTATTTCTGGCCACTGTGTGACACAGAGTGTTGGACTGGATGGGTCTTTGGCCTGATCCAACATTGGCGTCTCTTATGTTCTTATGTAAATTGAGCAAACTCTAGAGAATGGCAGAAGACAGGAGGGCCTGGCATGATATGGTCCATGGGGTTGAGAAAAGTCAGACTTGACTCAACAAGAACAAGGCTCAAATGGAAAAAGATACTCCTTTGAGCAGTCTCATGCCTGTATTTCTGATAGGATTGTGGAGTTTGGGAAATTTCTCTTACAACTACACTGAATATCCAAGTACAAACATATTCTTTTGTCAGTGCTGTCCCTTACTACATTAGCAACATCATCCTAAACAAAGTTCAATCCTACATCCACTGAAGTCAATTGTACTTGTACATTAGGCTTTAGATTTAAATATGTATCCTGTCTAATCCAGTCAAAGTTCTAGGCAGATTCCTCCAATAAAATATATATTCAAACTGTATTATGGTTTCCAGGTCCTTACCTTCTGCCATTGGGGGGCTCCAGCCTGCTCCCCTGGATCTTTGCACATGCCACGATAACATCACCCAAAAGTGACATCATCACACTGGGCACATCATGCAGGGGATACTCTAGTATTTGGCCAAAAACTCTATGGTCACCAAAGAGTTTTTAGCCAAATGCTAGAGTGTCCCTCGTGTGACATGCCAAGTGCAATGATGTCTCCTCTGAGAGATGTCATCACACTGGGCATGTCAGGCTCTTCAGGGAAGGGGCTTCCCCACCAGCGAACAGCCACCATTGGGAGGGGGGTGGCAACCATAAACTGTATAAAGAATTTGTATATACAATAGCAACATTATCAAATTTACAGAAAGATTGAGATCAAAGACATCTGGAAGCAAACTGAAGTAACTTTTCATATTTTTTCCAAATGTTTGTAAGCTCAGGAGACCCTCCAAATGCAACCCATAGGAATCCACCTAGTAATCTTGCATATTGCAATGAGCCTCTTTCATTTAACTGAAAGGGCAAGATGGCTAATATGGACAGCGATACTTCCTCAAGTATGCAGGACTCACCATTTATAGGTGAGCCCTTTCACTGTTTATCAGGCAGGACATGCCAAAGTACAGACATCAAAGAACTGGGCATATACACAGGGTCAGTGAGAGTAGGGAACAAAATTACTGGGTCACTCTGGAGATTCACAGAGTTGGCAATTAATGTAGTTAATGTTTGCATTGAGTGCTGTGAGGATAAACCAAAGCAAATTTTGTGGGTTCTTGATACACCTACCCACCCATCAAAAATGGTACTACTGTTGCCCATGTTGGTGATTCTAATTTATTTTGAAATTGGGATAGAATCATAGAATGTTAGAGTTGGAAGGTGCCTTGCAGGTCATCTAGTCCAACCCCCTGCACTCTGCAGGAGCATAGCCGAAAGATAGCCCTACAATATACCCAAAAGATGGTCGTACAGCCTCCGCTTGAAAATGTCCAGCGAAGGAGCATCCACCACCTCCCGAGGCAGTCTGTTCCACTGCTCAACCACTCTTACAGTTAGGAAGTTTCTCCTGATATTTAGCTGGTATAGACTCCCTTGTAATTTCCACCCATTAAATCTAGTCTTGCAATCCGGAGCAAGAGAGAATAGATCTGCTCTATCTTCTACATGACAGCCCTTCATATATTTGTGGAAAGCAACCATGTCCCCTCTAAGCCTTCTCTTTACCAGGCTAAACATACCCAACTCTTTCAGCCTTTCCTCATAAGACTTGGATTCCAACCCTCTCACCATCCTGGTTGCCCTCTTCTGGACATGCTCGAGCTTGTCAACATCCTTCCTAAAATGTGGTGCCCAAAACTGGACACAGTACTCCAGGTGAGACCTAACCATAGAAGAATAGAACAGAACTACCACCTCCCGTGATCTGGACACAATGCATCCTAAGATTGCATTAGCTTTCTTCACAGCCACATCACACTGCAGGCTCATGTTTAGCTTGTGATCAACCAGAACACCTAGATCCCTTTCACATGTGCTGCTGTCAAGCCAAGTCCTTCCCATTCTATATCTGTGCCTTTGATTTTTTGTACCTAAGTGTAAGACTTTGCATTTATCTCTATTGAAATTCATTTTATTTGTCTCAGCCCACTGTCCCAGCCTATCTAGATCATTTTGAATCCTGACTCTGTCTTCTTCAGAATTAGCAATCCCACCCAGCTTCGTGTCATCTGCAAATCTGATAAGCATCCCCTCTTCTCTCTGGTTGAGGCTACATGAATGTCCTCTCCTCTCTGTTACTTGTGTCATCATGCAGCCATGCAAACTGTATGTCACTTGTAATGCTTACTCTTATCGTAAGAAGAACTTTACTTGACATCCACACCTGCTTACAAATAGAGGACAAAGGAGTATGCTCATATGTTACATATGACTAGAGTAGCTACAATCTTTCTGTAATAAGTTACCAATTGGGAATTGGTTTTCTGTACTAATCTTTTGAAAGTTAATGCACTGATGTAAAACAAACAAACAAACAAAAAAGACTTATTTTTAAACATACCAGGTGCCTGTATTTGTATATGAGCTATTTTTACTACTAAATGGATGAGGCAGAAGGCAGAGCCAATCTTAAAATGTGAGGGAGTGCACATGTTTAGTTCTAGTAGTAATGTACAGTCTTTGTTTAACCGGATGCCTTTTAAAATGAACATACATAGTAATGAAGTGGTAGCATCTGTTGCTGCAGCTACCTTTTAAAAATCTCCACAGACAATCAGAATCATACATACACAGACTATTGGCATATGTCAGGTTACAAGAAGAAACAGAAAAAGATAAAGAGGTAACAAGGAGGAATAAGTCAATTATATGCAACTATGCATTGTGCAATAGATCCTTAATTACCAAACTTTTTATTTTATTTTATTTATATTTTATTTATTAAATTTATACCTCACCCTACCCCGTGAGCGGGCTCAGGGCGGCTTACAGAATTGGTCTATAGGTGACCGTACATTCACATAAAAAACAATTTAAGGCTACCTTTTCAGTTATTTCAGGTGACGGATCATTCAGGAGATGGCACACCTTCAAAGCATCCAGGCATCCTATCATGTTAAATAAAATTGGGTCTAAAAGAGTAAAACATATATCATCATATTGGGGACAGTAGAGGAGAATATGGAAAACTGAGTCAACTTGATTTAGATCACACACACAGAATCTTGCTGAATATGGAATCCCTTTATATCTACCATAAGTGACAGCAGATGGAATAGTATTGCATCTAGCAAGTGCAAATGGCTCGATGCAGTTGTGGAGCATGGAGGGCTGATAAGTAAGAAGGCAGATGGCCAACAATTGGGATAATTCCAAAATTCAAGGGGGAGCAGGATTTATAATTTATTTATTTATTTATAAATTCAATTTATAGCCCGGCCTCCCCACAGCGCTAGCTCAGGGCGGCTTACAATCTGACATCAGCCAACATATAAAACATATTTAAAACCATTTAAAATCATTCTACAATACTATTAATAATAAGTAATATTAATACATTACTATTAATAATAAGTGCTCTAGATGTTCCATTGCTGACTACTTTTTGCATTTCATTATCCAGGATTCTGCATTTGATTAACTGATATGCATTTGTGAAAGACAGCCTATACGGAGAATCCATGGATAATCCTATTGTAATTATTTTCTTCTCTATGTAGGTAATACATTTGGACGAGATAGATTCAGACAGCATTTGGTGTATATAACTCCCACAATCAGCAGTTTAGGGGATTTGTAGCCAGTATTTGATTGATATTAGCCATGCCCTTGTTTCTATCATGTTAAGGCCTGTTTCTAAGCAGAGAGCTGTGTATGGAATGCAGCATGGCAGACCCATGATTTTCCTTGAAAATTTGGATTGAACTCTTTCAATTCTGGTCTCAAGGGCACTTATCCATGTTGGAATACCATATAATAACTGTGGGATTACTTTGGCCTTAAAAACTTTTAAAGCAGCTGGAACAAATTGGTTGCCTCTATTAAAGAAGAAACGTGAGATGGCTGATGCATTAATGGTAGCTTAATTAATCATAGATTTGCGATGGCATGACCAGGACATGTTATAGCTGAAATAGAGACCTAAATATTTAAAGTGCTTGACCTGCTCTATTTCTTTCCCATCAAATGTCCATTTTTGGATTTTGCAGGACTTACCAAATACTAGTATCTTGGATTTCTTGTAATTGAGAAGTAACTTATTCTCAAGAAAATATCTAAGACATCTGTTCAGCAGACGTCTGAGCCCCACCCTCATGCAAGAGTGTAGTACTGTATCGTCTGCATGCAGTAGGATGGGTACTCAAAGGGTGCCCAATTTAGGAGGATGGTGGTCTTCTTCCACTAAGATGGGGGCCAAATCATTGAGAAATAAGTTAAATAGGAAAGGAGCAAGTATGCATCCCTGTTTAACTCCTTTGTTAAAGGGAATTTTTGGTGTTAATTCCCCTTCAGTTGAACATTTGATTTGGCAGATGGTGGAAGTGTGTAACGTTATAATTAATTTGAGGAGTCTCTTATCAATGTCTGATTGGTACAGTTTAGTCCATAGTAACTCTCTGTCAATTGAGTCAAATGCTCCTTTAAGATCCAGAAAATCTGTGTAGAGTTTGGAATTTCTAGATGTGGTATACTTATCAGCTAGGTGCACTAAAGTAATGCAATGATCTATTGTAGATTTGCCCTTGCAGAACCCAAGTTGTTCGTGGCCTAAGACACTTTGCTGAGACATCCAGAAGGTTAGTTTGGTTAATAGATGCTTGGCATACAGTTTGCCTTTGATGGAAAGAAGGCTAATTGGCCTATAATTAGAAGGGTTTGTGTAGTCGTCTTTCTTGTAGATTGGGACTACAATTGCATTCCGCCAGGCATCAGGGATACGTCCCGTTTGATTGTTCATAGTAAAAAAGGAAGCAAGAGGGACAGCCCACCATTCTGGGTCCATCTTTAGAAGCTCTGGGGGAATCAAATCAGAGCTGGGGGCTTTCCCAGGCTTCAGTTGATTGATTAGTTCTATTATTTCCTCAGGGGTCACAGGTGGCCAATCTGGTAAGTCCTCATCACAAAAGTCATGTGAATTACTCGTACAGTCATGGTTCTGCTGAAACAGCACAGAGAAATACTGTAACCATGTGTGAGATGAAATTGCAGACCTAGGAGATGGTCCTATGTGTAAAGAACCTGAAACTATGGCACAAAACTTCTTGGATTTATTTAGGACAGTTGCTTGGTATAGTTGTTCCCATTGGTTGTTAAAGAACTCTATCGTCTTCTTTTTCGTGGTCTCCTGTAGTTTTTCTTTTTTTTTACCTGAAAATACTTTGGGAGGAGGGCAATCAGAATCCCTGCTGGGCAAAAGACCCACCTACTCACTTTCTAAGAATTCTTGGCAGGTGCCAGGAAAGGTGGTCACCATGTTTGGGACCTTTCACTTCTAGCTTCATACGAAGGTTGTGAAGCCATCCAAGATTCAAGATGGCATCTATAGCCCTAGTTAACATTAATCTCTTGCAGATTCTATTCTAACATGTAACTGGATATATTTTGTGTAGTGAGCTAAAAAACTGTGCAATGTGAACTATATTTGGGTGTAGCTGGGCATATAGGGTAGAGTTGCTAGGTCCATGGTCCAGGTCAGGGTTCCCCTGCCTTTACGGGCCCCTTTCCACCAGCAGCCAGTTGGCCATTGGGGGGAACGCCACCTGCAAATGCCCCTGAACATGACATAATGACATCACCTGGAAGTGATGTCATCACGTCACCAACATTGGGAGGTGACACTCTAGTTTTTTGGGCAAAACTCTATGGTAAAATTGGGCTCAAACCATAGAGTTTTGCCCAGAAACTAGAGTGTCACCCCCAATATTGGCAACGTGGTGACGTCCCTTCTGGGTGACATCATCATGCCATGTGCACTTTGTGTGCATACCAGAAGATCCAGGGATGGATTCTGGAGCCCCCCAGCCAGCAGCCAGGTAGGACTTGGCAATCCTAATATGGGGCTAAGTAAATTCTAGGTTGTTCCATAAATATATGAGGGAAAACAATAACTATAACATTGAAAATAACAATGAATGTGGTCTTATTTTCTGTATCTTTTTTCATTTCTTCCTTTCTTTTACAAAATGTTCTGGTTGTGTGATCAAACAGTGTAGGATGGGCTGTTAAACTGACTGCTTGTGCAATGGGGGAAACAAAGCTTTGAAATAGCGCACAATTCCCTGAGTTGTGTGATGGTGGCAATGAGACTCTGGCTCATCTAAGTATCTGTTCATAATTAATTACAGTTCAACAGACACTAAAAAAAGTGACTGAAACAAGTTTGGACTTATTTCATGGCTCCCAAGTTAGACTCCACTCATTTTGTTCTAAATATCACACTGCATTGAAAATTAGAGAAGATTGTTTCAAGCACACAGTTCTGGGGCCACATTGGCTGTATAACTATAGAAACAGATGCTGGAAAACATCAGCTGGAATACATCACTGAGAGAAGATAATTTGAAACAATCAGTTGGCCCTTTCTTGCCGCAAAGGTCAAACTGGGAGTATTTACTGAAAACAAAGGCAACAGCAACCAAGCAAAAGTTGGGCAGGATCACTGAAACTCATGCCTCTATGACTGTTTATAGATGCATGCTAAAAATTCAAATGGAGATAAATCCTACTTTTTGTAGGACTATACTGCTCTCAAATAGTAGAAAGTCATAATTTAATTTCCCTTTGAAAGCTATATTTCAAACTGTCACAATTCCATATAATTTTATTTTTTTCCCACAGAGCTGTAGCTTCTGCAGCCCTCCTGTGAGAATTTTTCTTTGGAATCATTTTCCTTTGCAGTCATAGCAACTTAAATGACAGCATGGCAAAGGATGGCAAGTTCTGTTTGTGTATCCTGCCAAAATCTGGATTCAAATTGTCGTTGCTATTCTTAAGTAAAGGTTTGAGTAACAGAACTCGGCAAGAAATTACCAATAGAAGAGGGAAATTATATGCATGCTTCTTTTCCCTCAAAAGATAAGAAACAAATGTGTATTTATGTGAACAAGAATTGAGCAATCAGCCATTCTGTTAATGACAAAGATGCTGCCAATTTTCCAGTCTTCAGTGTTACCAGAAGCCCTTTGGAAACTAATGTGATTTATGCCAGTAACCTAGTTTGAAGACTGAACCCACCAGTTTTCTAGAGTAGCAGCAACACATAATTTTGTTTCAATATTAATAAAAATTCAGGCAGGCAGACCCATCTTAGTATCAGACTCCACATGCTATGGATGATTTTCTGATGGCTGAAGTGGCCTAGAATACAATGGAGTCACAGTTCAAATCAGTAGATGCAAAACTGAAACACAGTAGAAACACTGATTTCTGCAGAAAGTTCCATTTTGTTTAAGTGTTCTGATAAAGCAAACCCTTGAGTGCTGTTTTCATAAACATTATTTTGAGTGCTGTTTTCATGAACATTATTTTGCTTGAGAATTAAATTATGTGTGGGTAGAAGAAACTGACTTTGGAATGAGCTAGACTGAATGTAATTAAATGAAATTTCCACTGTACACCCTACTATTGATTTACAGATCTATGAGATTCTTTAACTGCTATATGTATAATCTCTAAGAATTTGTGTAGATATGCCCATTATTGACTTCCGGCTTTGGCGTCTTGCTGGTGGGTGTGCTCCATTCTAGCTCCGATGAGAGCGGCCCTCAATCGCACCAGACGGGAGGGACCCTGGACCATTCGGGAGGGCCCCAGAGCCCTCAGAGGGGGCTCGTAGCCTGGGGCACAAGGGAAGACTCTCCCAAGGTGACGGCCAAGGGATCAAGGCTTTCCTTTGCCCTGATAGGGCCCGCTGGTGTGAGACTAGCCATGGGATTAAAGAAGTTTACTGGAACAAGCGAGCAGGAGATCTGGCGTTAAGAGGATTTTCCCAATTTGGGCACAAGCCAAGGAGCAAAGCATGAGTGACTACCTGGCAATTCGCATAAGCACCTAGACACAACCCACAAAACCGTAGTGTAGCCCCAAATACAGTGAAGGGGGGAGACTATCCTACCCCGGAAAGAGCAGCTGAAAAAAGAAAGAAAGCGAGGGGCAAAACGGTGACTTTGATGGGAGAACATTAACTCAACTGACTGGTGTGCAGACTAGTAGAAATCGTGTACTTTAAAAAACTTTCAGAAGCAGTAAAAAACTTTTATCTTTAATGTAAACAATGTCTCATTGGGATGAAAAAATGGCACCCAGAGTGAAACCTTCTTCAGGAACTGCTAGCTCATCGTCTCCGGCTTCCAGACTGGAAGTAACCACAGATATCTCCAAGATGATTACTGCAGCATTGTGCACTCTACTGGATCAAATGACTAACTTGAACAATAACTTTGAAGCTCTACAAAAAGAACTGAAATAAACGAATGCAAGAACAGAAAAGACAACTAAAAAGCTGAAAAAGGTTGATGAGAAGACAAATGTACTGAACCAGAGAATGGAGGCAGTGGAAAAAGAGAGGACCTCCAAGAAACAGCAGCTGTTACAACTTCAGCTGGAATGGTCACAGCATATGTCCTGAGATTTCAAGGTGTTCCAGAACAAAAAGATGAGAACCTGAAAGAGGTTTTAAGCAAAGCTCTAGCTTCTGTCACATGTCTCTTGAGAAACCTGTATAAGGGTCAAGAAGTGACAGTTAGAACCGGGTATGGAACAACTGATTGGTTTCGCATAGGAAAAGGAGTACGACAAGGATGTATATTGTCACCTTGCTTATTTAATATATATGCAGAGTACATCTTGCAAAATGCTGGCCTGGATGAATCACAAGCGGGAATTAAAATTGCTGGGAAAAAGATCAACAACCTCCGATATGCAGACGATATCACTCTAATGGCAGAAAGTGAAGAGGACCTAAAGAGCCTCTTACTCAGGGTAAAAGAGGAGAGCGCAAAAGTGGACTTGAAGCCCCATCACTCCTTGGCAAATAGAAGGGGAAGTCGTGGAAGTAGTGACAGACTTCATGTTTTTGGGATCCCCCCCATTTATTAGTAATCTTTTGACATTTCCCAGTAGTCATGTATGGATGTGAGAGTTGGACTATAAGGAAGGCCGAGCACCGAAGAATAGATTCTTTTGAACTATGGTGCTAGAGAAGACTCTTGTGAGTCCCTTGGACTGCAAAGAGATCAAATCAGTCAATCCAAAAAGTAATCAACCCTGACTGTTCCCTGGAAGGCCAGATAATGAAACTGAAGCTCAAATACTTTGGCCACCAAATGAGAAGGGAGCACTCACTGGAGAAGACCCTGATGCTGGGAAAGATTGAAGGTCAAAGAAGAAGGGGACGGCAAAGGATGAGATGGTTAGACAGTGTCATAGATGCAATAAACATGAAATTGAGTCAACTTCAGAGGACGGCGGAAGGTAGGAGGGCCTGGTGTGTATTGATGTCTATTAACTTAGCAGCTGATAGTTTTTATGGTACCTGTCATTGTTATCTTGAGGGGGTTTTTTTTACAGCAACAAAAACAAATTAAAAATCCTGAACTGTAATTTAAAGCATAGAAATAAGCTTTCTGACCACCTTTCCCATTGCACCCCCCAACTGTGCCTCCAGGGAAGAATGGATTCCTGAAACGTTGAGGGAGGTGAAGTGGTTGCCTGCAATAGAAAAGGGGAATTGGCAAAAACTGCCTTCCACCAGTGGAAAACTAAAGATAAAGGCCATAGCCTTTAGTCAGGCATGTCTTCTGAAGTGACATTTTAAGTTCATAAAATCTTGGAGCAAAAAGCAGCCTTCTTTAAATTCCAACCTATCCCCCAAATCCTGACCAGACAAGACAGCATTACTAACAGAGAGGCTCAGAACGACAACACTATAGCCTTTGAGAAAGAGCCAAGACAGAAAGCAAAATTAGGGGCAGCAAATACACATGAACCTCATGTTGCTTAGGTCTCAGCTGGCGCAGCCTTGTTTTTACAAGAAATGGCATCAAAGAACTGTGATAAGTTTGAGGTCTTGAGCTGAAAAAGGCAGGAAAAACTAACCTTTCTCCTATACATAGCTACTGTGCTGGAACTAGTAGTGGAATATGAACGTCTGCATTACTTTGTAAAGGCTTTAGAATCTCATTTTCTGTAGATTTTCTATATTTTGTATTCTATACCAATACTTTAGTAGAGCCTCAGTAGAGTGTTTCTTTGAGCCCTTGGACTCTAAAACAGCCAAATTTTCTCCAATCTCTTTTGCCTTAGCTTCTATATGGATAACAGCTCTTTTGTATTTCCCAGGAATGCAAGGACAAAAGCATTAGAGACAAACTTTTATACACACATATAGACACAGTTTACATTTATGGCATTTCCCCCCTACCTAAGTGTTTTGTTTGAGTTCTCATAATGGCATTATATTATTCTATAGACTTTCCAATAGTCCCATATAAGCCAAGAACAGATGGTTTATCAGTTCAGGAGATGTTTGGTGGGAGATCAAAAAAGGATCCCCCCTCCCACAATTCAAGCTTGAGTATAGGAAGGACTCCCTCCTCCCATCCTAGAGGCAATTGCCCTAACAATTTCATGAAGGCATATGTAGCCTCAATTAGAAAAGAAAGAAAAGAAAGAGAAACTTAACTCTGAGTGCTGAAATTAAGGGGCTTTGGAATGAGCAGCATCTGGTTGTGTTAGGAAGAGACTGAATAAAACAAATTGGAGTTGACATGATTCTTAAATGATTTCAGCTTCTCCGGTGGTAGTTCACTGTGATTGCTTTCCTTTCAACCACTGAGAAGCTTCAAATTGAGGAACTAATGTAGTGACTACTTTTTGAAACCTGAGGGCAATTCTGCTTGCTGTGTTCCCTGAAAAGTCTCATTGGACTTGATTTTCACTGCCATTGGCCTTCAGCAGTCAATTTACTCATGCAGAGCAGGTATCACATACTTCCATTCTCTTCTGTCTTTCAGTGATACAGTCCAAATTATTTTTTTCCCTCAACAAAGAAGGCAGTGTTTGCAGAAGCTGCAGCCAGCTTTCAACTACAAGAATCATCCCGGTGTTGCATATGTGTCCCAACTGTTCTAATCAAAAGATGAAAGCCAACAATGCCTTGATTTTCTATACTGGAGTCCAAGACGTCACACAGAGATAATTGACATGCTTTTTTGAATGTACTGCCTGCCTTGATAATGAGCTCAAAGACTCTTAGGTTATACTTACAGAGAGGCCAGAGGGCAAACTGGGTTTTCAAAAATAAGCTCCCACACCTGCATTTGCATCCAGTGCCCTTTACATATTCAAAACGTGATCTCACACAACAATGTTGTTAGCCACTACAACCAAAAATGAGTCTTAAAAATAAATTCTTAGGAGTTAATATGTTTCTTTCTGCCCTTTAAACACTTGTAAGTTCCTTAGTTCCTTCTACAGAGACTCAAAGGAATGCGGTTGGTAATAGTGTGAGTCTAACAAAGCATCTGAGCATAGGTGGACATGGAGGATTTAAATTAACAGGTACAGGAATGCAGCAAAAAATGAGAGTTTATTTTAAGGAAATCAGAAATCTCGTGCATTCACACATAAAAAAAGTATTTCAAGATATGGTTAGAAAAGCAGACTTACTTTGTCACAGGATGATACTAGTTTTTAGGAAAAGTTCTCGTTTTTAGGAAAAGACCCAAGAAATCCGTTTGGAGCACCCTTGGCACACCAATTGAGCAATGTAGCACATATAGATATCTGGGTATAATCTTTTCAGAAACCCTCTCCTGGTGTCCCCATATCACACAATTGAAGACCGCTGCCATGAATAACTTAGGGGCCTTGCTGAAGTTTTACTTCTCTGGGGGTGGAGGTATGATTGAACCGGTTGTTAAACTATACATGAACAAGATAATCTCAGCAATGTTGTATGGGGTAGAGATTTGGGGTTGGGACGAATCATTGTTGTCCCTGCTAGAAACCGTGCAAAATTACTTTATGAGGCGGATCTTGGTTTTACCCAAAGGTGCACCTATGGCATTGATGAGGGCTGAACTGGGTATGGTTTCTCTGAAAGCCAGGGTAGATGTAAGAATCCTCTCTTATTGGAGGAAATGTTTAGAACGACCTCAGGATATCTTAGGTGTTCAAAGTTTTGGAGTGTTATTGAAATCCTCAAAAAGATTAGGTGATCATTTGAACTGTATTTTATTGAAATACTCAATCCCCGATGACTTACTGGTCAGTGGAAGTCAAAAGTCTAAATTGAAGGAATGGGTATTTAACAAGGATGGGCTTTTGAACCGCCATGGGGTGGTAAGTTGCCGTACAGCCCCCTTGTATAAGATCTTTAAGACAGATCATTGTAGGACTGCATATCTTGAGAAACTAACTACTCTGGAGCTAAGAAGGGCTTTCACTACACTAAGGTTCCACACCATACCCTCAATGGTTTGTTTTGGCTGCTTTCTGGGTGCCCCTGCTGCCTCTAGAATATGCCAATGTGGTGTGGGCGAAGTGGATGTTGTCGAGCATTACATCCTGAGATGTTCATGGCATGAATCACTTAGGCAAAGGTTTATTTATCCTATTGTACCATTGCATAATAGAATTTCAGACCAGGATTTGACTACAATAAACTAAAACTGGAAACTAGATAATTATAGGTTCCTAGGGGTTAAAGTTCCAAAAGTAGTTTAAAAAGTCTCCATCCAGCCTGAGCATATGTTATACAGTATAAGCATGTTATCTAGCTTAAGTAGTAACAATTATCCCACAGCAGCAAAACACTAACGGAAAACTGTCTGCAAATCTGAATCTGCTAGACACAACCATTGAACCATTTAAATGGAAATAACTGTCAGGGCAGACAGGCAGAAAGAATGACCACTAGTCTGGCAATATCAAAACATAAAATAGTACATACAACCAGACCCAGACTACAGGGTATGTATTATGGCACATATCCCCTACTCTAATTTCATTACCAATTCCAATCAAGCTGTTAAGGGATTTGCATCCTTCACAGCTTAAAGAACTTTGGGTGATGATACAATTTATTAGGATCAGAGGATGCACTGTCCCTAGCCTCCCTCTAGGACCTTTTTAAAACAATTTGAAGCCCTTGAAAGCTAGACTGGCTTGTGGGTGAAATCAACACTGAAGTTGTGTAACCCCCCCCCCACCAGCACAAAGCATGCAAAGTTGATATCCTCTCTTGGATACTATAAACTGGTAATAGCTTGAACCAATAGTTTCTCCTCTGTCCCCCCAAAACCCCTGCTTTGATCAGTGAACAGATGGCCCACTGCTGTGATTCAGCAGGACTGTTCTTATGTCCTTTTGTGGGTAACCCTATTTACATGTCCTATTAAAGGGCACTGGACCATCAGGTTCATTATTAGAAAAAAATGATACCATCGATTAGGGCACAGTTTATTGTTAATTCTATGCATCTATGACAAGTACTCAATACTCGGGAGGGACAGACCTCAACTCTTCCTGGGCTAGGCACACATGAGGTGCTTTGGCAGCAGGTTGGGGTCCCCACTGCTGGTCCCAGCGGTGTGAGCTACATCAGGGGGAAATGAATCGCACCTTCCCCTCGTCCCACAAAATGTAGGGTTCGTGCCCGTGTAGCAATGGGCTTCCCAACACTAGCAGGAACCTTGCCGTGGGGGTAATTACAAACGACGTTCCTCCCAGTGCTCTCCCGCCCCCAACCGCAATGGCACAGTCTTGAACTCGCAAGGTTCTTTCATCGAGGACCCATCCATTTGGGTAAAAATCAGGGGGTTGGGTAACCGCACCACTGTGGCTTCCAACCCTGCGACCAGGGATGGATTAATGAGGTCCCTCCCGCACCCTGAGTCAATGAGCCCCCTTACTCTGATGTGGGTCCCCAAGTCTGGGTTTAGGAGAGTCACAGCCACAAAAAAGAGGGGTGTAGCTGCTCACCGCTTTGGGCGCCTCTGGGATCAGGCCCTGCTGTTCTGCGCCTCTCACAGCAGGACCTGGCCTTTTCCAGCCGGCTTGGCAGGCTCATCCTTGCTGGTGTCGTCCTCGATAACTTCCACCACCGCTTATAGTGCTTTGGTGAACTTAGGCTTTACCGATGGTTTCTTCGCATTCACACCTGTGGGATAAAGGGTGCCTGCGCCTGACCCATCAGTATGCTCTGGTCGGTTCAATCAGAGCTGATTTCCCCGGGACTGCAAGGCTGCAGTCAGTGGCAAAGTGGCCCCGTTCTCCACACCGCAGACATAGCCACTGCTTCATGTGTTGGTCCCTGAGTGTTTCAGGGGGTCTCACCTGCTTCCCCTTCGAGGTTGGACTGAGGCTCGGTTTCCCCGCCGCTGTAGCTATGTCCAGGTGCAGGGTGTGTAACCGCCCCTCTGTGCTCTCAGCTTCTTGCATCCACGCTCGAAGGGAGATCGGGTAAAGGCTTGGTTTCCCCGCCGCTGTAGCTATGTCCAGGTGCAGGGTGTGTAACCGCCCCTCTGTGCTCTCAGCTTCTTGCATCCACGCTCGAAGGGAGATCGGGTAAACCGCTCGAAGAATGGTCTCACGGATTTCTGGGTTTAGCCCCACCCAATACAGCTCAGCCAAGACTTGGTCCGGCCAATTCTGAACTTTGGCCCCGTGAAACTTGAATTCCAATGAGTACTCCCTTACTGACTGCTGCCCCTGCTTCAGGGTGCGGAGGAATGCCCTGGCCTTTGGGCCAGCATTCTGGTCCTCGAACTGGGCCCACAACGCCCACATAAAAGCATCCACACTCACCAACCCCGGCCCTCTTGCATTATGCAAGCTCACGTACCAAGCGGCCACGACCCCTCTTAATCGCGCGCGATCACATCCACTCGGCTAGCTTCATCCGGGAGTAGATGGCCCCATCTTTTGATGAATTTCATCACTCTTACCACAAAGTAGGTGAGGTCTTCCGGGTCCCCATCGAACGTTGCCTCGATCAGGTCTTTCGGGTGGTGAAGCGCAGGACCTCTTGGGCTTGCTGGCCTGGGCACGGGAACTGGGACCTCGGCTGGTGCGGGTGCTGGAATGATTGGTTGTTCCCCCAGCCCCGACATTGGTGGTGCTCGGTTGGCTGGTGGCACTTGGGGGGGAAGAGGAGGGGCCGGGACCGGCTGCTGCTCCTCTCGTTCCACTTGCAAACACCCACACGACCATCCCCGGGATAGCTAGGACCACCTCCTTGAGTTCCCATCGCAGCTGTTGCTGCTTGTGCTCAATGGCCTCTAAGCATTGCACCAGAGCTAGATCCTCCTCCGGGGAGGCCTGATCACTGCACGCTTTTGAATGGCTTGTCACCCATGCTCCGGGTGCTGCTTTTGACGTTAGCCCATATGGCTGGAAGCAAGCCTTGGATTGGAATCCTATCTTAAACCAGCTGTCTTTCCGGGGTCCCTTTGTGTGACCCCGGGTTGAGTCCGGGTTGAACTGGCCTCATCTCAACGTCCTGGGCTGGTACGATTGCCCTCTTGGCTGCCTTGGCCCCAAAGGTGTCATAAAGAGGTGCGCCGACACCGACTTCGATACTGCCCTGAGAATCCATATCGTTGGCGGGGTTGTCACTGGTGGTGTGGTTGTCACCGGTACCTCAGTCTGGGTAGTAGGGACTTCACTCCCCATCGTCATAGGAATGGTTGTCTCTTCAGTGTCGCTCATCTCGGTGAGAGAGGTGACTGAGTAGGGAAA